>NC_133622.1:38778554-38863554 GCF_048593235.1 Sminthopsis crassicaudata
TAAGTGCTCCAAAATGAAAGACCTTTGACCCCTTCCCGGTGAATGGATAGTGCATATTGCTCTGTATCAGATTTACCTAACAACCCTCCTTTCACTGTGGAATCAGCACAAAGCTTTCATTGTGAACCCGTGAATGGAGCCGGGTCTCCTGCTTGCAACAAAACCGCTCAGCGCCCCTGCTTTGGCGCCTTGCAGAGGGCCCGGACCCGGGAGGTGCTCAATAAACGGTTTGTGTGGCTGGATGCGAACCACGGAGCCCCCTGACAAAACCTCCACGGAGAGCGGCCCGCGTCGGGAGAGGGGCCGAGCGCCTTCGCACCCGCGGGCTTCTGGGGGATGGTTCTGTCTGCTGCGAAAAGCTACAAAGCACAAAGTACTGAAAGCCCAGCTGGGTGAGGAAGCCGCCTTCCCACTCCGGAGGTCTTTTCCTGGGGAGTGTCGGGCCTAAAGGGCTTAGCAATTCCATTTTGGAAAAGCCAAAATGATGTTAATTTTCTTACACTGTCTTAAGCCAAAAACGGTGCATTTTCTTTCTTTTTTCAAATGTCCAGCAAGGGAGGAAATCTACAGAAGAATAAGAAGTGTTCCCAGCTGCCCAAGTTTAATTTATGCAAGGTATTCAGTGCTATACTTAACACCTCCTGGGCTCCAAGTCAGCCCAGAAAACCCCCTTGACTTCTAGGGTAATGCAAAACATGGAGTTCTTTCTCTAGGAGGAAATGGCTCTTGATTACCGCTTGCACACCTGTGAATCAATCCACAACCACTTATTTACAAGTCCCCACAATCCCGGATGTACCAGGCTAAGCATGCTGAGGGTACAAATGGGGACCGATGAAGCCTTGGACATGGAGGGTAGGTTCTCCTTTCCCAATTGGTGAACGGCTATCAGAAGCTTGAACCCCAAATCTACCTCCCCTAGGCAGAGACATTCCTCACGGGTACCCCCTCTGATCAAGGAGAGCAGAATGGCTAAGCTTCTGGCCCCAACCTCCCGGAATGCATTAAATTCTCCCTTGGAGAAGAGTGGGGGAGAAAGCAGAGTCTATTCGGCCTCCCTTCCACTCGTGATGGCCCTTCCATGCTCCACGTGGGGGAATGCCCTGATCCGTGAGCTTTACCCAAGGTAGCTTTGGGAGGAAGAGAACAATCTCAGAGGCCGAGTCTTAAGGAAACAAGGGATTGCAGGAGGCGAAGATGAAGAAGGAATTCAGTCCGGGGGACAACCAGCAAAGGGAGGTGGACACGACTGATCCGTGCGCAGAGGAGGCTGCAGGCCTGGATTGCAGAGTGTGGGGGAAAGCATTAGGGAAGGAGGCTGGAAAATTCTGCAGTGAATTTGCTTTCAGTCACATCTGATTTTTGATGACCCCATGGGGGATTCCCAGGCTGAAGTGCTTTGCCACTTCCTTCTTTGGCTCATTTTATAGAGAGGAATCTGGGTTAAGTGACTTGCCCAGGGTCACACAGCTGGTATATGGATTAGGGGTCGCCGGGATTTGGGAGGACCTGGGAATGTGTGACATGATCAGACCTCTCCTTTTAGGACACTCATGATGGCAGCTGCATGAAAAATGGATGGGAGCGGAGGGAGGCAGGAGGCCAGGAAAGCAGGTAAGAGGCTACGGGAATAGTCCAGGTCCGAGTGATCTGTGAGTGGGGAGGGCAAGGCCACGAGGCAGAAACCAGAGGACGCGGTGACTGACAGGGAACGGGAGATAAGGGAAATTTAGGAGCTGAGGATGAACCAAAGTTGTGACAATCTGACCGGGAGCAAGGAGGTGGCCACGGCAGGAAGGGGGGAAAGATGAGCTCTGTTTTAGCCACACTAGTGTGGAGGGCCAGGGGCGTTCTGTTACAAATGAGGTTTATGACTGGGATTGTAACTCAGTGAAAGACTAGGGCGGGAGGAGGGTTGGAAAATTATCCATGCAAATGTTTTGAAAATAAAAAGTTTTAATAAAATTTAAAAATTTTAAACACACACACAAGAAATTTCAGGGTTTTGGGATCATGGAAAGCAGCAGCACGGCCTAAAGCATAGAGAGATCTGTCTGTGAGGATTTTGGCTCAAGTCCTGCCTTTGACATCTGGGTGTCTCCGGGAAATCATTTAACCCCTAGTGGTCTGGGTAATTCTCCAAGACTCTGAGTTGTAGGGAGGGTGCCGATCTGCATTGGGGAAGGGCACTTCCTCACCGAGAGTCCTCAGTGCCAGTGAGATCCCAGACCTGGCCTCTATCCCCTTAGGTGATGGGAACAGAGGCCTTGTGGGTAACTGAGTTAAAGGCACAACACCTTAATGGGTCAAAGGGGTGGAGGGGAGGGGCAGGAATGATGCGAAGGAAGCATCCTCATCTCAACTAAGACGGAATCTGGAGTGAAACAGGGTGGCTTGCTGCAAACGGCGTCACTCCATTAAAATAGGCTGCCAGAGGCTTGTGCTCCGAGTCCATTGCTGACAAGGTCAGCCAGACCGCCCGCCTACCTCGCCTGTCCCTGCTTCCCAGGATGGTCCCTCTGCTCCTGCCAAATGGCCTTGCTTTTCTCTGCCCCGCATTCTGCTCACGTGGCTCCTTGCCATGTTTTGCATGCGCCGTTGCTCCCTTTCAAATGCCTTACCTCCTGGTCATGTTCAACCTGTGCCGGGCTTTGAAGGAAACTGGCTCGAAATTCAACGGCTCTGGGAAGCTCATGACTTTCCTCTGGATCCCATCAGCATTTGGGGGAATTTTTACTAGGTTACACATTAACATTCCATGTCTATGTTTCCCCTCATCCCCATCTAGGAGCTCCTCCACAGCTGGAGTTAAGGAAACATCCCATCCCTATTGTACCTCACATGTATAAGCAGAGCTTTAAGGCTGGCAAAAACCCCTCAGTCCCATAAGGCAGGTGGTGTGAGTCTTGCCTCCATTTTACAGGTGAATGGTTGTCATATAGAACACGGCTTCTTAAACTTTTTCCTCATGACCCCTTTTCACCGCAGAAATTGTTATGTGACTCTGGGCATAGAGCTCCATAAAAGATTTACTGATAATAAATCCTAATTTTGCAACCCCCACATTCATTTATGCATCCCCACAGGGAGTCGCAAGCAATAGAAAGACTAGAATAGATATACACACACACACACACACACACACACACACACACACACACACTTTATTAAGTATTTATTGTGTTTCTAACTCTGAGTTAAGTAAATAGTGAGAATATAAACATAATCAAGCAAAAACAGCCCCTGCCCTCAAGAAACTTACATTCTAATGGATGCACCATCCCTTCAACGTCATGACTTTGGCCATTGTGCTGTTGCTGTATCTCAGGCTGGCATAAGAAATTAAATGGGAATTTGGGGGGGAGGTTTGTGGAAGCCCAAGATGATGCATAAAGACCAGCAGATGATACAGAAAAAAGTTTAAGAAACTCAGAAATGCATAAAATATAGGTATAACATTGTATACTATCAACCCAAACAAGAAAACATTCCGACTTTTTCTTTGGTGCAAAGATTTTCTGGATGAAGGGGAAACTGTGCTCCTCGGCCCCCACAAAGTGGAAGGGACAACTGTATTGTTCTGAAGAGCAGAGGGAAGGGGGATTAGGAACTCAAAAATGACAGAGATCCAGACCCTAGAAAGAGAAGGTGAAAACCCCCCTAGCAGAGGCAGGAAGGGGTCCAGGTGTGGAGTGCAAGTTGCCCGTGGGATGGAAATGGTAAAGAAGTAATCCATGGCGAAGAAATGGTGGGGAAGGGGTACGCAGAAGAAATAACAAACGCCTTTGGATGAATACAGTTCTCTAGAACACTGACAGGTTAGTCACAATAGTGAATGCTGCCTCCTCCTTCTATAGAATATTGTTTTGCTGGCTTTTTTCAGGCTTTTCCTGATTTCTGTCTCTGTGCCAGAAACCTGCCTAAAGACTTGACTGTCTAATTGCTTCTCTGCTTTTTTTGGCTTCCCGAGTCAGTGCTGCTTTCTCACTTAACTCTCGGTGGCCTTCAGTGCCCAAGGACTTGATTCTCTGGGGTGAGAGGGGCCAAGGTTCAGGAGAATGGACAGGGCCAGGGCAGACCTGACCGGCGTGGTGGTGAGGTAAAGTAGGGAAGGGGCAATGGAAGGGGCAGTGGGAACCAAGCCTTCATCAACCAAATGAACTGGGTAGGCTCGTTGCTAACGTTTTTTGGGACGGCTAAAATCCAAAGGGCTAAAGAGAAGAAATTCAGTTGTAGAAGCAGAGTTCATGTCAGGATCGAAGACATGGGGAGGAGTCGACCATTTTCCTAATTTGACTCAACTCTTCTTGAAGCTTTGGTCTTTCTGGTGAGTGCTTGTCTTCCTTGTCCCTGTGCTGCCAAGGACAGCAAGATGGGGAGGAAACGGAAACCTCCAAAACATCCGTGTCAGCCAAGTCGTGACCCTGCCAAAGGTGCGACCGGGATAACTCAGTACAGGATCATTTGGGGCCTCCTGGCCCTTCTTGGGGGCAAGGATTCTTAATCTGGGGTCCACGCTGTTTTTTAAAACTTGTATAACTGTCTCAATATACTTGGTTTCTTTTGTAATCCTTTGCATTTTATTCTATGCATTTAAAAACCTCAGTCTAAGAAGAGGCCACCAGGCTGTGTAAAGAGTTCACAATAGAAAAAAAAGAGTTCACGATAAGACTTTAAAAGAATTCAAATAAAACTGACTATTTATAGTTATGACAGCAAGAAGAATTTTTCCAGTTCTAGGTGTCAGTTTAGGTTTAGAAAGGCACTTAAAGATTATCTAATCTATGATAATAAATCATAATTATGATTTATTAGAGAGTCTAACTGCCATGGACCCCTCTGGGGAAGCCGATGGAGAGTCCCACCCCATTGTACAAAACAAAGTACATAAGATAATAAGGAACCCAATTAGATTTCTTAAAGTTCACAAACCCTAGGCCATAGGGTTAACAAATCATAATTTAGTCCCAGTCTAGAGTTTGTCTTAGTTTCCTCAATCATAAAGTGGGGATAATAATGGCATGCACTCAAAGAGTTGTGAAGATTAAATGAAGCCATGTTTGTCTGGTACATTGTTGTTGGTACATTTACATGCTTATTCCCTTTCCTCCCCCTTGTCTAACCCCCACATTTTACGAGAGAGGAAATTTAAACCAGAGGAATTAAGAGATTTTTCATCTTACAGGTAGTTAAGTGACAAAGTAGGATTTGAATCCAGGTCCTGCCACTCCAAATCTAACACCATTTTTATGGCTTCAAGTTAATATAGTTTAATTAATTTCAAAGGAGAATTGCACTTATCTCATGTGCTCTACAAATTCAGCCAGATTGTTAGAATGTTGGAAAAGTTTTTTTGTTTTTAAAAGCTTCCTAACCGTTGGCTCTGCCCAAATGGCGGAAGGCTTCCCCGCTTTATTGTCTTAGCTTAGCCTCTGTGGGTCAGAGGCTCACCCTATCATCAAGGGCCTTCCTTTTCTGGACCAGATGGATACCTCCCTGACTCGGATGATCTTTGATGCTGTGGATGAGGTGACTAGAGCACATGATGAAGGATGGAAGACAAGGACCAGTTTAGTATAAAGTATAATTAGAAATAGTAGAAAAGGGAGAACTAAAGGCTGAGATTGGCCATTTTGCCTTGTGCTGACAAGTGACTTTATTTAGCTTCCCACAAAGGGACTGTATGAAAAATAGTCTCCTTTCTGAAGAATGAGTTTAGGGATCTTTGCAGCCTTCGGGAAGAAGCAGACCATCTGGAGGACTGTGGGTTATAGAGAACAGATGACAAACTATGGATTTCACGTGCTGAGCAGGTGGAGGATCATCAAAGCAGTTCCAGGGATGTCTTTCTATCTCCATGCCTGGTTAAATTCACCTGGATCCAGACAATGACTTACAATTCAAATTCCATGGGGCAGCAAGCCCTATGACATAAAGCTGACGTAGAAGGAAACAGGATCATTTCCTTAGCCTAGCATAAGAGCGACAAGCTTCCACTGCCAGAGGTGCTGAAATAGGAGGGAAGCTAAAAGGGAGCAAGAAGAAGGGTCTCCTCTGAGGCAGAATTGTTTTGAAAAGGGCCTAAGTAAAGGAAAAAAGGAGCAAGAATGAGATCATAAGATCAGTGTGCAGACCCGTATGCAATTCTGAACATATGAAGTTAACCTTTGCCAAAGCAAACTTTAGAAGCAGAGAATAATCAATTCCATATAATAATGTAAAAGACCTGGCCTTTGGTTTAATATTCTTTACGAAGGATACTTCAGTGATCTATAATTTAATCAATGAAGGGATTTCTTTCCACGGTGGACACAGATTGTAACCTATCTGTATCTTTTTATTTTGTAAATCCTGTATAACTCTTGTCCACATTCTCCCAGCAATCCTTTACTCAGCATATTAAAGGTCTTCTTTTTAAGTGTTTTCACTATCCTTTTTGAAGGTTAATCTGGCTCAGACTAGAATCATATAATATATATATATATATTCCTTCTGCAGTTTTCACTATGTCTAGCATGGTGCAAGTAGACACATAGTGATCAATTTGCTCATTCAACAAACATCTGCTAAGTACCTACTCTGTGCAAAAGCTCAAGAGACATTCACTGATTAGCTATCATTGTGAAAGGTCCAGTCTGAAGCTAGTCACCTTTCACCAATATGGATTAACCAGGGAGAAGGTTAGTCTGAACTTGTAAGTAATTTGAATTATGGGATATTTGCAAATAAAAAACATTTTATGACTTTCAAGTAACTACAGTTACCAGAACAAACTGCTAAACGGCGCTTTTAAAAAAGTTCTGGCCAATGAACAGATATGATTCATGAGTAATTAAAGTCTCCCTAGCCGTTTAAAAATTGATATCGTAAAAACAGTTCGTTCTCAAGCATAACCACCCTTCATTCTTATTTTATTTGCAAGATTAATTTGTGTAGAGAACCTCTTCTTCATGGTGCAAGCCAGTTCAGGTCATGGATATTATTTTATCTTAACGAGATCTTACTGTGCTCCAGAGTCTATCAATCTTAAATTTCTTCTGGAATGATAGCCAATAAAGGGGAGATAGTAAAGAAATCAGTGACCCTAAGTCAGAACAAAGAAGAACTAGTTTATCCTAAAGGCCCCAAATACAAAGTAGCATCAAATGAAAAGATAAAAAGGAGAAAGGATGGGAATGAACAAAAGAAAATGGAACAGGACAAAGCAGAGCTGAGCAAATGAAAGACAAAGAATAATGCCCAGATGAAAAGGAATCTTAAAGCAGACCCATTTCTGCTCTGTATTAGAGCACATTTGGCAAAAACGTGTCCTATGCCTGATGCTGGCACAGAGAAGGATAGCCCCCAGCTGAATGGCAGGCAAGGAGAGAAGAAATCAAAGGCAGCGCTTGAAAAGCTAAAGGATGGCGTCCATTCGATCCCACTAAATGTCATTTTCCAGACTCGTTGGCCTAGGGAATACAAACAGAATGAAGCTCGTGTTTGCAAGGGGCCCCGAGCGGTCTCTCAACACATTAAGTCCAAAGGATGAACAGGGCGTTTGCTGGCAAGTGAAGGGAGGCGTTTGACACCACTAAAATCCAGTGAAATGTGTAATTGTGCCATACTGTTTTTAGCCTGAGATCTGCCCTGGTTTAGATCTGACTGTCAACTGTCATGTCAGACCAGGCTCTCTCGGCCTTTGGTGACTATTAAGTAAATAGAGTGGAAGGACTGGGGTGGTGGCTGCCTGACAGTCCCTCGGGTCCCCGCATCGAGGGCTTGTGTGAATAGGCTGAAAAGTCACGTCTCCTTTAAGAACAGGAACAACAGCTTCTCTTCCACCGCCCCTTGCATTTTGCTTATGGATCCTCTCAATAATTTTGTGCACTAGTGAAAGCATCCATATCCAATTTCAGAAACGAGAGATGGAGGTCTCTAGAACGAAGCGAGTTGCCCGAGATCCCAGCCTTCTGATTCCAAAGCCCGCACTCTTGCCTTTGGAAACGCATTTTGCAAGAGTGGTACCTTCGGAGCATCATTAGCTTAAATCCCCATGTTATGATCATGTTGAAACATTAAACTGAAAAGAAGCCAGCCCCCTTGTCCAGTCCCACGGTTTTATAGACCTGAGGCCCAAGGTAACACAGCCAGGGGCAGCGTAAAGAATTCATTAGCGTAGGGTATTCTACTCACATCGAATCTGCCAAGATGGTTAACTCCTAAGACCCTTTATTTTACAGAGAAACTAATTGGAAAAAATAGGTTTGTGAAGATCAATTGGCACTTTTTAAAGAAAATTGGAACCGCTTTTCTCTAGGGAACAATCAAAACATTCTGGCGAGTCACCACCTTTTTCATTGGTCAATTAATTTAAGTAAAATGAAACAATCTCTAGTAACACCTTTAGGTGATTAACAAAGCCAGCCATATTAAACACTCCAGAGAAATAAGTCTCAAACTGTTCTAATAAAACTTAAGGCCCTATAAATGTGTATCCATTTTTGGGGAAAAAACTATTCATTTGTCTTTGGTTAATCTCAGCTTGTTAAGGAGCCGATTTCTTATTTTGTAAAATCTTTAGGAACAGCGTCAGAGAGGAGGAAGGAGAGGCTACCAGAGTCTCTCCGTCCTGCAGGAAGATGCTCACTAGTGGGGCCGGCCTATGTGCACGGGGCACCATGTCCGTATGTGTAAAAAAATCACGCTTTGGTTCAAACTGAGGTCAAATGGACGGAGGGGATGTAGGACAGACATCAGCCAGTCATGTGTGCCGGGCAGGAAAAGTTTCCTGAGGCAGGGAAATTGGGGTTATATTTTGAAGAAGGAGGAGGAAGAGAAGGACGTAGAATGTTTTGGGTTTTTTAAAGTAGAGAAGAATAAGATGAGATTTCAACATGTACAAATTGACATGCAAAGTTAAAGCAGTAGGAATGAGCAAGTGTTGTACGTTTCGTGTGGAGGACCCCAGAAAGCGGACTAGTTTGTCTGAAGCCAACAAGAATAATGGGAGCTTACATTCACAAAGCGTGGGCCTGGGGGACACGGCTTTGGGAGGGTTTTGAAAGTCAGGCAAAAACAAAACAAAACAAAACAAACAACTCAAACCGAGGTAATTTTAGAATGTTGGCTCTCAAAACAAACAAAAGGCAGTGTTTGCGGAAGCATCATTTTCAGAAGAATCACAGACGACCTTTGGAGGTAGGAAATGATTGCCAGAGTCGAGGTGTAAGGGGAAAGGGAAGGCAAGAGGGAATCTTCTAGTGAAGATCTGGAAGGCTGGCCATGGACCACAGGGGCGGAAAGGTGGGGATAAAGGAGCCAAGGGTAGCTCTAAGATCACAAGTCTGAGATTGGGAGCCGTGGCTTGTGTGCACAGAGCTGTTTGCCTGTTGAGTCCCCCACCAGACAGTGAGTTCCTTAAGAGCAAAGACTAACTTTTCACCTTCCTTTATCCTCGGCACTTGACACGGTACCTGACACATATTATAGCTGTAGAGCTAATATTTACATAGCACTTACCATGTCAGACACTCTGCTAATACTTCACTTTTATTATCTCTCTTGATTTTCTCAACAACCTTGGGAAGCTGGCGTTATTATCCCCATTTGGCTCGCACAGGGTCACCACAGGTTGTGTCTAAGCCTGGATTTGAACTCGGGTTTTCCTGTTTCCTTTTGCTTAATAAATGTCTGTTGATGGAATGGTTTCAAGGAGAGTTTGGGAAGAGAGAGAATGAATTCACCGAGTTTGTCTTCTAATGGAAGAGGTTCAGTAACAGTAGGAAATACAGGAGAGGTACAATGAGGGCAGAACTGGAGACAGAGATACGAAATGCAGCCTAGGAGTTTTCCACATGGTTACAGGTCATCCTTCATTTTCAAGTGTGGTCACCTTTAGTGCTGTCCTGACTTAAGGCTGAGTTGGAGGTAAGTGAGGGAACACTGCCCAAAGTCCCCAGACTAACTCTCTCCTGGAGTCACTGGTTCAGTGGCGGGACTGATGGGCCACGATGCAGTGGATGACCGCGGCCTCTTCAATGGCTGACCTTCATGGCCACTGAAAAAACTGTTCTCGTCCACTCTCCACGGGAAGAAATCTTCAGATGCTTGGGGCGCACACTCCCCCTAACTCACTGACTAGTTTTGGAGCCACAGGTGAGAGGTGAGTGATGGGTGGACAGCAAGGGTGCTTAAGCAACCCTGAAAAAGGCTTGGCAAACTCTCACTCCAGAGGTGACAGTAATATTAATTCATTATATATTTTTAATATTTATTTTTTATTTATATAGATTAATGAATACAATTTATTAATTATAGCATTCACATAATTTATAAAATCTTTTTAAAAAATCTTTTATATAAAGCCTTTTCCTAATGTTTCCGTTTGCTAGAACTCCCTCCCAAATTATATTTATTTTCTTTACAAATATATATGCACACATATATGCATAAATATAAAATATATTTTCTTCCTATGCTTTATATTTTTGCATATATTGTTTTCCTACATAGAACATAAGCTCCTTCAGGACTGACTGACATTGTTTCATTCTCTGGCACCTAGGTCCGTGCTTTGAAGCTACCTTAATAAAAGTAGGTAGTATTAATAGTCTCATTCTGTTTTTACAGCTGAGGGTCCTGAGGTTCAGGGAGAGGCTGGAGAGGCAGGCCTCCGCTCAGGCCCTGTGACTCTGTCCAGAGACACAGTCTGTACTTGCATCAGATCACCTCTCCAAGTGGAACAGGTCTATAAAGGTCAGAAAGTGGGCCTAAGACTTGAGCCTTTCACCCTCGGGCCTGTTGGGTCACCGAGAGGGGCAGGGCTTGGTAATATGGCTATGGAGTCCAAAAGACCATTATGTCCACTGTAAGCGAGGTCTTGCCCATAGCTGCCACCATCCACTTGTCCAACTTTGGGCAAACCATGTCTCTGGGGCTCGGTTTCCTCATCTGCAACAATCGAGGTTGGAAATCTGAGGTCTTTCCCCTAAGTCTATGATGCTGTGACCCTGACAAGTAACACAAAATAGAGATTATTGGATTACAGCCTACAGAAACCTTTACTAGAAAGGAAAATAATCTTACATGAAAAGGATTTAGCATTGTGGCAAAGTCAAATCTGTGTAACAAAAGCCACTGGATGCAGTTTTTTGGTACCTAACAACCTCTTGACTGTGGAGAAAGAGGTTTTCAAAAAATCAGAAAACAACAAGTCCATGGGGACAGGGATGGGGAGGGAGGATAGAACCTCATCATTAGATGTGTTCCGAGCACAAGAGAACATTTGCTACCCACCGCTCTACCCAAACTTCTCCCTAAATTCGGTGAATTCTAAACACCCCCTTGTTAGGGAAAATGTGTTACCTAGTAACTGAGGCTAAAAAAAAGCCCCATAAAGACACTCAGCAGGCTTAGCCATTATGTTAACAGAGAAAGCAGAACAATGAGGATAACATTATAAGCAACTCTCAGATAATATCATGGATTTACATGACCCATCCCCTTGCTGCCTGCACAATTCCCCAGGCCCAGAATAGAAATGAATGGGAGAGCTGAATAGAGATATAGGATGAGGGACTTATTTTTAGTCTATGAAACCCTTTGTGTTTATCTAATCACATCCTGAAAGTGCAGTCAGAAGGAAAAAACTATCAAAATGGAGGCAACATGGAAATGCTGCCCTTGACCATCCGCGGCAAAGCTTTCCTACAGGCAGCAGGCGGGAGAGTCGCCCAGCAGCCCCCAGACACAAGGGCACTTGGGAAGGCACCCAGTGGAATTTATGTAATGGCAACTCATCATTATAATTTTGAACTTACTATTGGAGGTTGATAGAATTACAAAACCAGTCCCCTATGCTTTCTGTTACCAGGGTTTTATGTCAAGGTTGAGAACTTTCTTGTTTCTTTTATTATTATTATTATTGTAAGTTTATCTGTTTTTACAAGTGAATGCTTACTTCTTCTCTTGGTCTTTCTCTCCTGCCCAAGTCCCAACACCATCACTGAACTCACTTTGGAGGAGAAGATGGCATGAAAGCTGGTAAAGTTTCCATTCCGGCCTTTTTTATGTGGTTAGAGTTTAGGGCCAGATACTTAAAAGCAGAACAAAGTTACGGAGTAATCCAGGCTGGGAAAGGGAACAAAAAGACCATTAATTCATTCACTGTCTACGTTTAAAAAAAAAAAAAAAAAAAAAAAGGACATTGCTATATTAGCTACTGAGAGATGCAAAGCTTATCATCCCTATTGGCTTTCAAGGACAAAACTGGGTAGTTGTGTCTGTGCAACGAGTATTTATGTTTGTCAAACCTCTTGCAAGCGAGTTGCAGCTGATCCGCTGGGAGCTTGGGCGGAGAGCTCAAACAAATTCAGCAAAGCTGGGTACCCGGACAAGAATGAAGGTTTCTCTTTTTTTATGCCGTGCTTGGCCCCGTGCCTTGTAGATAACAAGCATTAATATTTGTTGAAAGAACAAAAGTGGGAAACGTTCATCTTATGCGCTCCCATATTTTCACCAGTCGGGCTTCCCCAAAGCTTTTGCCCCTGTCACTGTAACATTTTCAATACCCCCTCCTTTCCAGAGTCTACCAGTCCTGAACCTCATTCCCTCAAAGATCTGATCTCTCCCACTCTGCCCAATTAATGTGCTCAATTAATTTCTTTTACAGGATGCAAATGCACTTTTACCTTCCAGATACAATTCAGAATTTTAACAGGGGCCTTTAAAGGGCTGGCTCCAGATGGTGGGATATTCAGGCACTATTGCTGCATACCTACCAAGGTCACAGGAGCAGAGGTCACAGACTCAGTCCCTCCAAGTCAATGGATGCTTCTTAAATCACATTCCGGAGGTAGATGGTCACCTCCTCTGACCGCACAGCAGGGACTTTAATATTACTGAAGCCACAGCGAGAGTTACAGCAGTAAGTGGTTCCTTAACTTCCCCAGTTCCAACTGTGATACCTCCCACTACCTTTGTCAGCTTGGTCAAGTAACTTCACGTTTTTATTTTGTTTTCTCTATCTGTGTGAGGTAAAGAGGGGATCACACCAGATGATCACTAGGGCTTCTTTTAGTTCTAAAGTTTTGGCTCTATCGGGACCAGCAGTGTGCAGAAAGACAGAATGGCTTCCAGGAAGAGCTGAACCTTCATAAACTTGGGCTACCTTGTACAGGTGATTTAACCCCCAAATCCCCAACTCCATTCTGAATCTAAAAGAGGACATTGTCCTCGATGCAAAACTCTAGGACACTTTAATGAAACGTTCTCAGTTCTGTCCTTGGAGATAGATTGCATCTCTAATTATTTTTTAATCCTACATTTTGATAGGGGAGGAGATCACTTTCTTTGGCTAAGGCCGTTGCATCTCTGCAGCAGAGCAGTAGAACAGGACCCGGCCCAAGTGGAGAGAAATTACATTTTTATCATATCCACAACAAAGGCTCTTTTGAATTGGTTTTGTCAGATAAAGTACCCTATCTAGCCCAAGTAACAAACACTTGGCAGGGGGAGCCCAGGCTCTTCTGAGAAATGAGGTATTCTTCTGGGGAATGAAGGAACAAACATGTTCTGTCATGACTTTCTACCCGGTACCCTAAGAAAAAAGTTACTGCTTTTATGGTCATAAGCTTGTGGAAGCTTGTGGCTATGATACATAGATAGCTCCTGGATGGTCAGGAGCAGTCCAGGGATAAGCCGTCCATTTCAGAGGACTCAGGAGAATCAAGTCTCTGCCTTAAGCCAAAGTTTAGCTGGCCTAAGGACAGATGATGGCTCTCTCAAAGACAAGGACGGCTGCCAAGGCCCTGCTAAGGGGGATACAGGTATTGGGGTGAAAGGGAACTGTCACAGGCAGGAGCTAGCACAGTTTTCTGCTGAGAAAGGGCAGGAATGCACAAGATTTCTCATTAAACTCATAAGACTATTTTCTTGGATGAGAAAGAGAAAGAGATGAGAGAAAGAAATGAGAAAGTCTATTCATTAAAATGTAACATCCAAGTATCTGGTATATCACTCTATCACTCTTATCACTTTATTTATCTATCTTTCTACTTACCTACCCATTCATCCATCTATTTATCTATCTACCCATCTATTTATCTATCTACCTATCTACTCATCTATTCATTTACCTATCATTTTTCTTTCCTTCATTTCTACGTATCTCTTTTCTTTCCTTCTATTTATCTTCTTTTCTTTCTTTCTTCCTTTCCTTCTTTCTTTCTTGTTCTTTCTTTCTTTCCTTTCTTTCTTTTCTTTTTCCTTTCTTTCTTTCTTTCTCTTTCTTTCTTTCTTTCTTGGGGTCTTGTTTCTTTCTTTCTTTTCTTTCTTCTTTCTTTCTTTCTTTCTTTTCTTTCTTTCTTTCTTTCTTCTTTCTTCTTTCTGTCTCTTCTTTCTCTTCTTTCTTTCTTCTTCTTTCTTTCTTTCTTTCTCTTTCTTTCTCTCTCTTTCTTTCTTTCCTTTCTTTCTTTCTCTCTTGGTCTTCTTTCTTTCTTTCTTTCTTCTTTCTTTCTTGTTCTTTCTTTCTTCTTTCTTTCTTTCTCTATCTATCTATCTATCTATCTATCTATCTACTTATCCATTCATACATTCATTCTATCTATCTATCGCCATCTATCTGTCTTTCTACCTATCTACCCATCTATTCATTTACCTATCATTTCTACGTACCTATCTATCTATCCATCTATTTATCTATCTATCATTTCCTTCCTCCTTCTTCTCTCTCGTCTCTCTCTCTTTCTTTCTTTCTTTCTTTCTTATCTATCTATCTATCTATCTATCTATCTATCTATCTATCTATCTATCTACTTACTTATCCATTCATACATTCATCCATCTATCTATCTGCCCATCTATCTGTCTTTCTACCTATCTACCCATCTATTCATTTACCTATCATTTCTACGTACCTATCTATCTATCCATCTATTTATCTATCTATCATTTCCTTCCTTCCTTCTTTCTTTCTCTCTCTCTCTCCTCTTTCTTTCTTTCTTTCTTTCTTTCTTTCTTTCTTTCTTTCCTTTTCTTTCTTTCTTTCTTTCTTTATTCTTATCTATCTATCTATCTATCTATCTATCTATCTATCTATCTATCTACTTACTTATCCATTCATACATTCATCCATCTATCTATCTGCCCATCTATCTGTCTTTCTACCTATCTACTCATTTATTCATTTACCTATCTAGCTATCATTTCTTTCTATCTGTCTGTCTATCTATCTATCCTATCATTTCTACCTCCTACCTGCCTGTCTGTCTATCTGTCTTTCTATCATTTCTCTCTTCCTATCTATCTTCCTTTCTGATTAATCTATACTTGTACTAAAAATATTACTAGTTGGATATTTTTAGTACTCTATGCCCATTATCTCATTGATTTGATTCTTCAGCCCACAATTTGGTGCTTCCATTGTCCCCATTTTACAGATGAGGAAATTGAAGAAGCTTGGAGCACTTAAGTCACAAGCTAATGTTGAAGGCAGGATTCCAGGCTGGCTCAAGAATTACTGACTCCCAAGCACTAGGCATTACACCACATGGGTTGGCAGTGCCGCTCCAAGGGAAGTGTGCACCTGCCGGTAGATTTCCCAGCTCTCCTGTCCAATTCTCCCCCATTGTCTCCCAGTGCAATCTCTATCACACACAAGCAGGATTCAATTTAGAAACCCTCTCTCTTCACAAAGGACTTTTCACTGGGAGAAGGAGGGGGGAGACAGTGGAAGGAGAGGGAAAAGGAAGGAGTGGGATAACAGGAGAGGAGAAGAAGGAGGTAAAGGAAGGAGAGAGAGACCTGCGCACATAAACACAGAGAAAGAAAAAACCTTTTAAGCCAAGGGCTCTGGTGGCTTAAGTTTCATGGACGTAGGTAAGTAACACCACATTTGAGTTTCCAGTTCAAATTTCAGGTTTGAGTGATCCTAAAAATTTGGGTCAAAAGCAAGTGGAGAAAACTGAACTCCTCTGCGTTGGTGACCTTGGGTCCAGAATCATGTGTGGAACCAAATGGAGGGGCTGTTTTTCTTGGTTTCAGGTTTTCCTCTAAGAGCTATTCTGCTATAGGAGAACCTCACTGATTCAAGCTGTGAACCATGGGAGAATGTCCATTTTCGTGACTGCTGAAGGGGGGGCGTAGTTTTTGTCAGTCTGCCAGATGATAAAATAGCCATTAATAGGGAGGTGAGGGGGGTGGGAGGGGGAAGCAGGGCAGCTGCTTTCACCTATCTCAAACTTAAAGGATTACTGTGGGAGCTCATCAGAAATCAGGCTGCATCCTTTCATTGTTGAGAAGTAATCAGTCTGTTTTCCTTTCTAGTTCCTGTGAATGAGACACTCTTAAGAACCTTCAGAATCAGCACACCCAAGGACAATGGCTGCAGGGAGCTCTTGGTCCTATGATTTCCATTGTTCTTGTCCCAGAACAGATCTGGTTCAATTCAATGAAACTTTATTAAACCC
This sequence comes from Sminthopsis crassicaudata, assembly GCF_048593235.1. Lineage (NCBI taxonomy): Eukaryota > Metazoa > Chordata > Mammalia > Dasyuromorphia > Dasyuridae > Sminthopsis > Sminthopsis crassicaudata. Next base: position 38,795,003 of record NC_133622.1, read on the forward strand.
CTATTAAGTCCAAGGGCATATGCTAGGCCCTGATGATATAAACACAAAAACTTAATAGTCTACATCCTCAGGGGGCTGACATTACATTCTACCTATGCAGAGAAATAAGCAGAAGGTAATTTTATGAGGGAGAAAGCACTAACAAGTCGGGAATTGGAATATGGAGGCAGAATAGGCACCCGAGCTGCACCTTGAAAAAAGACAAGGATTTTAATTAAATAACAAAGATAGGAAGGGGTATGATCCAGGCCTGTAGGACAACCTATGCAAAGGGACTGATTCAGAGGACAGATGCTAACCAGGAGGAGCAGGGAAGTGGTCTTGTTGCTTGAAATGGAATAAGTCTAGGGGAGTAATAGGAGATGAGGCCAGAAAAGTAGGTGGAAGTCAGATTTTGAAGGGGTTTAAATGGCAAACTGAAGAGTGTCTACTTTATACCAGTGGTAACAAGGAGCTGACATACTTATCTGGGTGGAGGTTGATTGGAAGTTGGGGAAGGAAGTCAGATCTACATTTTCAGATGCATAGTTTTGTAAGCTGGAAGGAGAATGGATTGAGAGGAGGAGATAAGAAAAGCAAGTAGATTGATTAGTCCAGATAAAAAAATACTGAGGGTCTGATAACAAGAGTCCTAATGAGTAGGAAAAGGGAGATGGATGAAGAGATGAGATAGAGGTGATAATAACAAGAAATGCTAAATGACCAGGATGTAGGAGGGTGAGCAAGGACAAGTGAAGGGTGACTTTGAGATGACCAACCTGTGTGAGTAAGAGGGGGAACCTGAGGATTCAGCCCATGCAGGGAACCCAACTGTGAGTTGTAGGGAACCAAGAGGTGCTAAATACAACTTCTATAAGAGAAACCAAACCCTGCTTTAGACCTTTAGGTGTTTTTGATCCTGACTTCACAGCCATTAATTACTCTATTCTCTACTTTTGGTGACTCTAGAGAAAGCAGTTTTCAAGATGGCCAGAAGGAGCCACATTTCAAAATGTAAGATCAAACGGAGCAAAGATGAGGAGCCAATCTTTGTTCTTTCCTCTTTGCCCTGGGTCCAGATTTTTCCTTGGGACGATGAAAAACAGGGCATTTTCTTCATATTTTTGTTAGTGCCTAGTTCTGAATTATGAGCACAATAACATGCACTTAATATAGTTTTGTGACACGCAAGCCAAACCCCTGTCAAAAAAGCTCAACAGAATAACAGAGGAGAAAATGCAATGTTATTTCTATTTTACTTTAAGAGCTTTAAAATGAAAAATAAGGCTTTCTCACTAAACATGTAAAGCTCCACTCTCTGAAAGTAGATTATAGACTAGGAGAAGCAGTGGGAAGAAAAACAACTTTGTCTAAGGTTAAAAAAAACTCAGAAATTTATCACACATGAGCCAAGGGTGGAAGGAGAAGTGCCTTTGAGTGGCAAGGCTTGGGGCAGCAAAAGAGAAAATGTGTTTGGGGGAGAAGAGAGAAAGCTTCCCTGCTCTTCCTCTTCTCCTAAGTATCCATATGCTCAGCATGGCTTGGGGCTTATCGTCATTGCTGTCATGGCCCTTCCTAGATATGTGACTGGACACAGCACTGCCTTCTGTAAAAGGGGGATATTTACACTACTTCTCTTACAGGATTGTTGTATGGAAAGCACTTTTTAAAAATTGTTGTAATAACCACATTACAAAGGCCTTCTGGGAGAAGGGGGAGAGAGAGCTGAAGGCAGCTATTACCCTCTTCTCCAGTGCCTTGGAAGTAAATAAATGAAGAATTTGGCACCTTCTCTTTGAGAGGCTAAAGGTCCTTCTGATTGAATCTAAGTAACTAAATTAAACAACGTCAGCCAGATTTTGTTTGCAAACTTTTTCTTTCTCTGATCCCAAACTCAAAGATCTTGAGAAATGTTTCCATTACGATTGTGGAATTATTTTTTAAATAAGGGAACTATATGGTGACTTCAATATTTCAAAACATGTAGCTTAAATAAGATCTAAGCTGCCAGTTGCTAAAGAGAACCTTCCACCTTCACTAATATGTGATTCATTCCGTCAACAAGCGTTTATTAAGCACTTACTATGTGCCATGCTAAATGCTGGGAAATATTAAGAAAAGCAAAAAGAAATTCTAATGAATACACATTCTTATGATGAAGGACCACATGTAAGCCACTAAAACATACAAGATATATACAGAGTGCATGGAAGGTAATCTGAGCTGGGAAGGCAATAGCAGTTGGAGGCAATGGGGGATGGAGAGAAGGCAGGACCAAGAAAAAGCTCTAATAGAAGATGGGACTTGAGCTAAACTTGAAACAAGAGGTAGAGGTGAAGGGCAAAGCATGATTCCTGACTCTGGGTGAGCTCAGCAGGACAAGAGTTTGACAATCATTTAACGATCAAGAGAGAATGACAGGAACTGCCCCTCTGCAAAATTTGTAATCTTTTTTTTTTTCTGAAAACTTACTAAAATTCTTGTCCTCTCCTCCCAGATAAAAGCAGAAAGTTTCATGCTCCTGAGATGTTCCCCAGGAAAGGTACAAAATGAGAACTACTTCACTTAATCCATGAAATGATTTCCCTCAAAATCCTTACAAAGAAATGACAGCCTAAGTCTCAAGATTTCTCAAAAGTGACATTTTAGTAGCTGACAGCAGAAAATGTTTTTCCATGGCCCTGAAATTATAAAAGCCCAGTTAGCTAGAGTGAGTATTGATTTGTGATGGAAAAGCAGCAGAGTACAATGATCTAATTCATTTTTACAAGCTGTGTGGCCAGTGTTGGATTATACCGGTGACAGTCAGGCATTCGCTAAGTGGGGGTGAGAGGAGGTGGGGAAGGGAACTTAACTGAGTTGTAAGAGATCTAGGGATGGAAAAGATCTCAGAGGCCATATGGTCCAATTTCCTCATTTTCCATATGAAGAAACTGAGGACCAGGGTTGCCCATTTGAACCCCAGTCTATGAAAGAAGAGCTAGTTTACTTTCCATTGCACTTCACCGCTTTTCCTTCTGGGGGTCAGAAATGATAACAACTGGCTGGCCAATTTCATAGAGTATCCCATTAGAAGACAAGCTTAAAACCCCAGATAATTCATCCACAATACACTTTCACTAATGGTTTTTCATGACTCATTATCCATGAAAATTCCTTCATGCAAGCCATCAGAAGCACCCAAAGATGCAAAAAGCAAAAGGCCAATCTATGAGTGTTTGATAAATAATAACAGTATTTAACAATTAAGATGTTTAAGACATGCATAAGTCACCCAATAGCTGGAAGAGATGTACAGAGCTCCTGATTCCAGCTGGGCTTTTCCATTCTCTACTTGAGTAAGCATTTTCCCATTAGCACCAAAAAATGCTTGATCCATAGCTATACAGGCCACGTGGTGCTTAACGGTCTCAAATTAGTCTCTGTCCTTAAAGTTACAAGTAAAATATTAAAATGAGAGAAGTATTATAGAAAAGCATACCTTTTCAAAGGATAGGAACAGACAATTCTCAGATGATGAAATTGAAACTATATCCACTCACATGAAAGAGTGTTCCAAATCACTACTGATCAGAGAAACGCAAATTAAGACCACTCTGAGATACCACTACACACCTGTCAGATTGGCTAAGATGACAGGAAACAATAATGATGAATGTTGGAGGGGATGTGGGGAAACTGGGACCCTGATGCATTGTTGGTGGAGTTGTGAAAGAATCCAGCCATTCTGGAGAGCAATTTGGAACTATGTCCAACAAGTTATCAAACTGTGCATATCCTTTGATCCAGCAGTGCTGCTATTTGGCTTATATCTCAAAGAAATACTAAAGAGCGGAAAGAGACTTGTGTGTGCCAAAATGTTTGTGGTAGCTCTTTTTGTTGTAGCTAGAAACTGGAAGATGAATGGATGTCCATCAGTTGGAGAATGGTTGGGTAAATTGTGGTATATGAAGGTTATGGAATATTATTGCTCTGTAAGAAATGACCAGCAGGAGGAATACAGAGAGGCTTGGAGAGACTTACATCAACTGATGCTGAGTGAAATGAACAGAACCAGAAGATCGTTGTACACTTCAATGCTGTATGAAGATGTATTCTGATGGAAGTGGAAATCTTCAACATAAAGAAGATCCAACTCACTTCCAGTTGATCAATGATGGACAGAAACAACTACACCCAGAGAAGGAACACTGGGAAGTGAATGTAAATTGTTAGCACTACTGTCTATCTACCCAGGTTACTTATACCTTCAGAAGCTAATAATTAATGTGCAACAAGAAAATGGTATTTACACACATATATTGTATCTGGGTTATACTGTATGTAACACATGTAAAATGTATGGGACTGCCTGTCATCTAGGGGAGGGAGGGGGAAATTTGGAAAAATGAATACAAGGGATAATGTTATAAAAAAATTACTCATGCATATACAGTGTCAAAAAATTTATAATTATAAAAAAAAAAAAAAAAGAAAAGCATACCTTCGAGGCTGGGTGATGAGAAAGCTATATAGCCACGGGTTTTCTATTTATGTCAAGAAATGTCATAGGAACAGCTAAAGACTGTTCAATAGCCGCTTGTATGATTATATGAACATTAAAGAAATATATAAATTATTTCATAGAGTTATTTCAATATAAATATCAGCACAAGATGGAGGTGCTCTTAAAGTAAAGTTGGAAGATGCTCATAAGAAGTTGCACTAAGTAGAGAAGGATGCTTCAAAAGGACAAAAGGAACCAGGAGCCCTTCTTGTGTCCCCCATCTATCCCTTTCCTTTTTTTTCATTGGTTTAGGTCTTCTCCTTCATCCCTCTTTTATTCCATTCCCTGATCTCTTTAAGTCATATAACTCAATCTCCTCTCACTCCTCTTTTTCTGCTCTTCTTACATTGGATGTGGGACCTTGTGTTTCTCTATAAGTTATTTTTAAAACAATTCCCATCCCATGTAGGATCATAGATCTGGAAGCAATCTTAGAGGTAACCCGCGTCTAACTTTAAATGATGAAACTAAGGGCCAGAGTAGTTAACTAAGTCACCCAAGATCTTCCTAATCCCAAGTACAGCAACTCTATCCATTACCCCTATCTAACTGACAATTGGCTATTTTTGTCTCCATTCTTCAATCTATCTTGCATCTCACTGATCCCATAAATTAAGAGGAAACAAAAAGGAAAACCATTTCTAACTCTTCTGTAACGAGCAACTTATTCAATTAAGATCTCCCTATTCATTCTTCAAGAGGCAGTTCATATACTAAACCAGTGCTTTAGCACAGTGCCTGGCATATAGTAGGAGCCTAATAAATGTTTATTGGCTATTACTGTGATTAAATCTGTTCCATGAAGTGGCTGACTCCAGCTAGGAGAAATCCTTCCATTCTCTTTTAACTCGTAAAAACTTACTTTGCATCTTACTTGTTGCACTTTTGTATTCTGCTATGCATTTTGGACACACAGTTTACCTTTCCCACAAGACTATAAATTCACTTGGATTGCCACCCCATTCTGTATATTTCCCTATACCAAAAACAATATTTGAGTGAGTGTGGCCCTATGGAAATGATATCTTTGAGGTTTGGGGATAATATTTGATACAGTGCTATAGGCGAGAATTTACCCTCACTTTATTCTAGTTCTGTACTTGATTTATTTACTCTCTGTTTATTTGCCAGGTTCCACATCCCAGAGGCAAAGTCTGTGCTCTGTCTTGTACATGGTGTGACTATAAAATAATGAATCATAAATAAAAATGTCTCATTACTTTTTAACTATCCTTCATCCTTAAATGAAAGCGAAGACATTTAGGATTGGGAGCTGATAGAAGTCTCTAATGCAGCCATTCAGGAATATAGGAAAACATTGTTAATTTGACTGGTGAAAGGAAAAAGCAACAGCAATAACAAAACTATGTGCCTTTCCATTTATGGCTATTTGCCAAAGATCGAGAGTAACTGATTTAGGGTGAAGGGAAATATTCCCTGAATTGCTTAAGGCAGGACACGTGTTCAGTGAAACAGGGGTGAGCACATTTCATTGACCCAAAAAGATCAGCTCGGTCCTGACTCGAGTATGATGTGCTCCTGTGCTTAATGGGGCACGAGGAGGGCCATAGCAGGTCTGCCAGGGCGACCCAGGAGCAGATCACATGCCCTGGGCTCCAAATAACATCCTGTTACTAACAGAAAACATCTATTCACTGAAGGGCTCATGAACTGGTCGATGCAATTTGACTAAACGCTTATTATGGGCCTGCTCTGTTCAGGTACTGCGTGGGCCTTGGAGATTCCAAAGGCAAAAGGAAACAGACCTTGTTCTCAGAGACTTACATCCTATTAGAAGGAGGATACAGCCTGTAGACAATCATTATGCACCACACTCCTCCCTCCAAAGCCACAAATCCCTCCTCTTCGGTGACTTGGCAGAAGGTCTCCAAGAGTTCCACAGCCCAGATGCAATTAGGGAATAAAGCATTCTGAATTTAGCTAAGCTGGTTGTTCCACAACAGATGGACAGCCCATGCTGCCCAGTGCTGGAAGTCTTTCCAGTGTGATGGGATCTGTCAGGGCTCCTACAAATCGACCCAGGCCTTGAGAAATTGCATCCACATTAGTGGAGGAATGGACTTTTTGGTTTAAAAATAACCAGGCAAGTTTCATGTTAACAATTCTCACGATATGCACAAGATGATCTGAGAGAAAAAAAAATACAAGAAAAGCCACGCAGGTCCTTATATTTTCTGAATCTACCTGAAGAGACATTTCTGAGATTTAGCCGGACAAGAAAACTACAACATCTGGTTAGCTTACTCTCTGCTGCTCTAAAAGAAACATTGAATAATCAGCAAGACAGGAGTGGCACGTGGCCTGAACAAAAATAAAACACATGAGAACATACATATGCAAGCATACACATATATGGATGGATATATACATAGACAAGAACACGTATACTTATGGAGTCATAGCAGCTGCTGCCAAATGGCAGTTGCTGGGGCAAGCAGTATTTCTGTCTGATTTAAACATGTATGAGCTTTCAGGAAAAAAAAGACCTATTTGCTCTCAAATAAGTATAACCTCCATGGATTTCACATGAAGGACATTAATGGTCATATCTCACAAAAGAAACTTGTGAATCTGCACTCTATACAAAATTTCCTCAGATTTCTTCTGAGACATAAGCCAGAAAAACTAGAAGGCTTTCTGGATAAATGAGGGGAAAAAATACTGGTTTCACCTGAATTATATTAATTTATTAACAGATACTCAAGCTCAATGTGCTTTAGGGCTAATTTGCACTGTCTAATTTTCATCCATCGAGTCCTAGTGTGAAACTCGAAATTGGTAGCAACACAAATCTGCATCCAACCAAAGGTATAATTATATCATCCTTAGCATGTAGTTCCTACACATCTGGAGTGGAAGGACCTCAGGCAGGAGTGGGCACGGTTTGCAGGAGCTGGTTCTCATTATCTGACTGGTGGTTGTTTTTAAGTGAGCACTATTAAACTTGATTTAAGGGTTCTGTATGTATTTGAATAATAAATGGGATTGTTATGATCAAAACTGTCATTTCTAGGTGTTCCTCTAAACACTCGTCTTTTGTATTAAAGAATTATAGTCAGACACAAAAGAAAAAAAAGCCCCCACCACCTTGGCACCTATTAAAATGATTTCTTTATAATAAGCCTTTCTGCCTTTCCTTCGAGGTAGTGGAGAAAAACAAAACAAAGCTTGTGTAATTAGAAAAGGTACACAAATGTAAACAGTAGATCCCTGTTCTTGTTATGAGGTTGGGAACCCAGAGCTAAGGTCTCCATTTAGTCTGAGTTAAGGTACCTTTTTTGTTAATGCCATAATGAGTGTTTATATGTTTCTGGTGGGCAGGGAATAACACGACTCCCCTGGAGATGGCTTCTATCGCTGATTCAATCTTAAATGCTGATCGACTCCCTTAACTTTTTTGCTCTTGTTTTTCTACTCATTCAAAGAACATTTCTTAAGTATCTATTATAGGAAGAGCCAACTTAGATATTGGGCTTTTTATTTTTCTTTTCTTTTTTATATAATAATATGCAAAATAGGATATTCTTAATAAGCTCTTCCAGCTCCAAATCCCATGATCCTCTGATACTCTTCCATATTCCAAATCAGGGTCCCTCATCAATGCTTTTCTTGCTATGACATCAATCATTCAATCATTAGCGAGCTTCATAATAAAAGTCTCGGCCCACAAGAGATCTTTATTTGCATGATCATATTGCTTTTTTTCTCAATGTCACAAACTTATTAGTTTTATATGAAATTCTTTTATGCATATTAAATTTATCATGCTGTAGAAGGAAAAAAACAGACCAAAAAGGGAAAAAAAATGAGAAAGGAAAAAAAAAGCAACTAACAACAACAAAGGTTGTGATCCGCACTCAGTCCTCACGATCCTCTCTCTGGATGCAGATGGCTCTCTCTATCACGAGTCTATTGGAATTGCCCGGAATCCTCTCATTGTTGAAGAGAGCCACCTCCATCAGGGTTGATCATCTCATGATCTTCTTGTTGCCACGTACAGTGATCATTTCACTAAGCACCAACGTGTAAGCATCCACTCACATGGACTGATGTCAGTCTAACCAGACCTCTCTGCAATCCCTCTGCCGGTCGTTTCTTATACAACAATAATATTCCATAACATTCATATACCACAATTTATTCAGCCATTCCCCAGCTGACGGGCATTTCCAGTTCTTTGCCACCACAAAAAGGGCCGCCTTCAACAGTTTTCATGCTCATATTTCAATAAAAGAAGTAATTCCTGCGTGTGCATGCCGATGAAAGTCACCAGTCACCTATGGCATTCTCCTTATGACCACAGTAGGATGGCACACCAAATCCTGGGGAGAGCCACTGTTCCATAATAGCCCTTCAGTAGCAAGATGGTGGAGTGGATAAAGGACTGGATCTGGAGTCAGAAGGACTCAAGGTCAAATTCAGCTTCTGATGCTTTTTACACTTGTGCCAAGATGTGAGGCTTATTGCCTCGGTTTGCTCATGCATAAGATGGGGATAATAATAGCCCCTGTCTTCCTAGGTCATTGTGAGGATAAACTCAAATAATACTTCATCAGGCGCTTTGCAAATCTTAAATTGTCACCAAAAGGCTAGTTATACTTAATTATCTGTCTGGAATCTAGAAGACCAGTGAGGAAAAAAGCATACCTGGGAGAAGCCCCGCAGTTTCTCTTTTGATCTCTGGGTCAGATTAATACAGAAGATCTTCTATTGACAATTTACTTCCTATTTCTCTAGCTCCTCCATTCTCACTGCCTCTGGTGCAAACAACATGACCAAACTACCCATTCGTCAGCCCGATCCTTCTTGTGCTCAGCTCTATTCCTCTCCAGACCCACTCTAACACAAGCTATCCATTTTCTAATTTCATTTCACTCTGCCTCCACATATTCCTATTTCTGGATTTTCCAGCCAACATCCCCCCATCTCCCTTTAATGGAATCCTGGCTCCCCTGAGGATATACCGCATCTCTGATAGTCCTCTGCACTCTAAGAGGAGGAAGGTACATACTGCCACTTTCAGATCACTCCTGTACCATGGCTCCCTATTTTAAGATCCACACAACCCATTTATTCCATTCCAAAGCCTGCCACTGTTATCTGCTGACCTCGAGGTCAGGCTCATCATTTTTTCACCACTCCATTTTGAGACTGACTGACCATGTACAAATACAATTTGTCCTGCCCCCAGAGCACCTTTCCCTATTATCGTGAATAGCTATTAAGCAGCACCTTTGGGCAGGGGTTAAGAGCGGGGGAGGAGAGACATTCTGAATTTTGCACATGACACAAAGGAAGATTTGTGTTGGGCGAAAGAAGCAATAAAAGAGCATTAGTCTGAAAACCTAGCAGAATATAAGTTTGTTGAAGTTGGAGACTATCCAGTTTTTGCCTCTGAATACTTAATGCCTAATGTAGAATCCAGCACAAACTATGCACTTGATACATTTTTAAAAATCTAATTTCCGAGACAGTTTATGGTCTTGATTTTCCTACTGAGAAGCTTTGTTCTTTGGAGCCCTTCACCTTGTTTGGTCTCAGTTTTGTCACCTGTAAAATAGATCTCTAAAGAGATCTATGATTGTGAGTTGGACATTGATGTTCCCCTATTTTTTTCTTTTGGGGGCAGCTAGGTAGTAGAGTGGGTAAAGTGTCAAGAAAATCTCACATCAGGTCACAGAGAGATGGACATGATTAAAATAACTGAAGAACGTTTTTCCTTTAGGTGACGGAGAACTCAGACAGTAGTGATACAGTGGCTAGAGTGTTGAGCCTAGAGTGAGGATGATTGATCTTCCTGAGCTCAAATCTGACTTCCGACACTTACTAGCTTTGTGACCATGGGCCAGTCAGTCACCCCCGTTTGCCTCAAATTCCTCCTCTGTAAAATGAGTTGGGAAAGAGAATGGGAAACTTCTCCAGTATCTTTGCAAGAAAATTCCAAATGGGTCCCAAAGAGTTCTTCATGCTGAAAGGACTGAGCAAAGTTGGATTTTTCAGTTGAACACAATCATTACTAACTTTATATTTCTGTTTATGTAAAAAATACTTATCGAAAATCCAAGTAAATGTGCTTAAGTTTTCCATGAGATCACCTTTAGGCAACACAAGCTCCTGTTTCATAGATGTTCATTCTCCTAAATGTTTAAATTGTGCAAAACAAATTCTTCACATTGCAAAGGAATGCCAAAAACAAGATGACATGACCTTAGCCTAAGGAATTTACTTAAATCTGTTTTATAAACAAAGGACAATAAACATATGGGAAGAATTACTGAGAAAGGGCTTACTTGAGCATGAAACACTGAGGAGATCACCAAGAGATGAGTTTCAATAGGAAAAAGTTCCTAAAGTTAAAAAAGGAAAATTCAGGAATAGTAGATGGTGTGTGATGGGGAATACATTTTTAATGAAAACAAAAAAGCTGTCCTGTTTTTGTCAATTAAGTATAAGAAGAGTGCTTTTTTAAAAATGTCTTTAACCGCCACCAGCAGCATAGTGTAGCACAGAAAGCCCTGGGCTTAGAGTCAGGATACCTGGGCATGGATCCCAGCTCAGTGACAATTACCTGTATCACCTCGAGCAAGTCACTGAATATCTTTGTATCTCAGCTCCATCACCTGTAAAATGAGGTCATTGCACTAGATAATCATCTATCTGCAAATATTCTTTCAAGCTCTAGAATGCCCCTTAATGGAAATAGCCACTGTTCGCTTAGGCTGGGGCTACATGGGAAAATGGCACTTGCTGCCCCTGGTCAGTGGCTACAGAGAGACATTCTTCTCTTGAAATACAGAAGTTTTTCTTATGCATTCTGGAAATGAGGAATCTTTCCCTCTCTCCCTCTCTTCTCTCTCTCTCTTTCTGTTTGTCTCTCTCACTGTTGCAAAAGCAATTTGTATAACCACAAATATCTGTGAATTCCAGCAAGGTTCTTTTCTAGAGATGCAAAGGTATAAGCTAGGATCCTTACTTACATCCTCTAGTCTTAGCCAGCCCTGCACTATTGATCACCAGTTCTCTTATTTACCTTTTGTTCACGCCTTATGTCACATTGCGCATCAGGTGTTTTAGACCCTTTCGATTTCTTTCCAGTCTCCAAGTCAATCTTCACTCCCCCCAGATGCCTGCCCCTGCTCCTTACTGTTCCTCTGATCCAGGAAGACTCTGCCTCCTCTTTCTCCAGGTCTCATTCCTCCCTTCCTCAAGGAGAAGAGTCCTTTCTCTTTTCTAAGGCTAATATGCCCTTCTACAACAAGAATGGGAATTTTTTTTTCCGGCCATTCCATGGGTCATACAAAATTATCAGTTTATAGAACTCAAGCAGTGGAAGATTGTCCCTACAGCTTTCAGCTGCTCACCGCCTGGGGTTGCCTTAGCTTATATGGTTTGTGGGACAGGCATTCTCCCCCTGGTCTATACCAAAAAAGATTCTCAGGTCTGTCCCTGCCTGAAAAACAAACAAAACCCCTTCCTTGACTCAAACCTGCTTACACTCCCTCTGCTGGATATATCTACACCTGGTTGCCTTGGTGGCACCTCAAGACAAAAACATCCAGTACTAAACCGGTAACTCCTTTTATCCCAAATCTGACTCTCCTCCTGGCCATTTCTAATTCTGTCAATGACAACATTATGGTCGCTCATCTTGGACTTCTTAATCCCTTCTGCCTATTTCCCAATCAGTTGTCAAGTCCTATTAATTCTATCTCACACTCATCCCCTCATTTCCTCTGGTCTTATTATAAAAGACCTGTAAAAACCTCCCAATTGGTCTTACATTTAGGTTCCCCCCCATCTTCTAATTTATCCTCTTCATTGCTACTAGATTTATCTTCCTAAAACTCCCCCCCCCCCCCCTAGGCTGGGGCTAAGTGACTTGCCCAAGGTCACACAACTAGGAAGTATTAAGTGTCTGAGACCAGATTTGAACTCAGATCCTCCTGACTTCAGGGCTGGTGCTCTATCCACTGCGCCCCCTAGCTGCCCCTTTAAAACTTTTCTTTAGCCATGATGCTCCACACTCAAAACCTCTGTAAAGCTTGTTTGGAATCCAAGAGACACACGCCACTTAAACTCACTAAATTACCTAATTACAACTTATTAACATTAAAAATCGGTTGCCTTGTGACTTTTCAACGGATCCTTTTTGTCTTGATTCCAGAACATGACCCTGTAGCTAGTAGTCTCTGCAAGCACAGCAGCCTACTATGTGGTTGTCTCAAGAGTCCATTTCTTTCTGCTCAAGAATAAGAAAATCATTTGCCCTTTTACAAATACACTAATCAAAGTTAAGAAAGTCCCACGCACCTACGATAATAATAAAAAATCTATCAGCGATCACAAAGTACAGCCCCTCTCATTTTAAAAGTCAGACAACCAAGACCCATAGAGGGACAGTCAATTACCCAGATCATACAGTAAGTAAAGGGCAAATTCAAGGCTTAAATCCCAAACTTCTGAATCCAATTCTCAATAAATATTTTTAAAGTGCTTACTATATGCTAAACACTATATTCCAGATTTAATCATCTTTATTAGCTAAGATTAACCTAACATTTTAGGTTAATAAAGACAAATACCCCTATCATTTCCTAAAGCAATAGAGTTAGCAGCGTTTTGAGCAAGCACCTATTTTTAGAAGTGGAAAGGCTCCAAGTTTTTAAGTTCCAAGCCTTAAGATAATTGAGGAATTATTTTTATCTTTGCATCATGTAAAGATTTAAAAATTAGGTCAGGAATTTTTCGGGCTTCAGTCAGTTATTTCTTTTCTGAATTTACTTTCTGGATGATGCAGATTGGGGAAAGGAAAAAGACATTCCCAATCTGGATTCAAGTTTGATCCAGATCAGTTTTCAGTAATAATTACAAATGGCATTAGTCGAATGTGAGCTGATTTTAAAAAAGCTGTACAAAGGAAACATTTTCTTCTGCTCAGAGTTTCCTGAGGTTGACCAGAATTAATACCTGCTAATCCAACAAAGGCTTGTGTCATTTTTTCTTATTTTCAGTCCAAATTTCCAGGCTTACTCTGTAGCACGAATGACCATATTCAGACTACCCTAAAGACCAGGCCGAAAATACTACTTTTCATGTGTTACCATTCACAGTCCATCTATCTTTTCAAATTAGATACTCAAATGGGTTGAATGTTTTGTGGGCACCATTGGTCCATTTATCCTGGCCGTCACTGGAAGTCAGCGTATTAGAGTTAAGGTCGATTCCTAGAATCAGGGATTCTTGGAGTTGAAAGGCTCTTTCTAAGTCATTTAGGTCACTTAATTGTCTACGTCAGGAGTCCCTTCCACAGCATCTGCTTAAGGTGATATTTCCACCTTTGTCTGAATCCTCTTAGTGACAGGAAACTCATGACTTCACGAGGCTACCTATTACATTGTTGAAAAGCTTGACTTTTTAGAAAGGCTGTCAAGTTGGCCTCTTTCATAAGCATAAAAGGAAAAGGATAGTTCATATTTAAAGCCTTTTTAAAAGTTATGTATTTTCTCTTTGGAGGCAATGAGATGGTACAATGGATAACGTACTGCACCCGAAGTCAGAATGACCCGAGTTCAAATCTGAATTCAGATATTTATTACTGTGTGACCTTGGGGAAGTTAGGTCACATAACTCCATTTGTCTCAATTTCCTTATCTGTACAATGACCTGGAAGAGATGGCAAACCACTCCAGTCATCGTGGCTAAGAAAACCCTGAAAGGGATCACAGAGAGTGACTGAAATGACTCAACAACACTTTGTCTTTCAGTAATTCTTAAAAGCAGCATGCCAGATAGAGTAGCATCTGTGGACAAGAAACGCAAAGGATGAAACGCAATCAGAAAGGGACTATAATATATCAGTGAAGGGAATCCCATTCACAACTGGAAATGTTGATCAATTTTAATGGTGGGAAAGACGCTTAGAATATTTTAGTCGCATTTCATATTTTAGGAGCATTTATGATGTCAACAAGTCCCACATGGATTCAGTGGAGAACATTTCCATGTGTTCTACTGAAAGGAGAAACCTGGTCTGCTGATGGAATGTGGGCTGGGAAAGAGCTTTTTGTAATTCCATGACTTTTTAAATATTCAAATATTCAAAATTTCAAATTTTAATATTCAAAAAACATACCAAAAATATTGAAAGAATCATTTGGTTGGAGTTTGACGTCATGTTCGCTATTTAGAACCTGAAAAAATCCTGATCTTTTAGCTGCCTTCCTTACATGCTATTTGGCAACATGTGCACAAAGTCAGCTTGACTGGCTGGAGGCCTGAGAGGCAGCGGGTGACATGGGCTGAGGTCATCTGGGTGACCTGGCTGTTTTCCAAGCCTGCATCCCCCGTAATCTGCTTGTCGGCCACAGTAACTCTCGGGTTCCTCTTTGTGCCCCTTGTCTGGTTTACTACTCCGTCCAGCCCTTTAAGCCTTGCCTTCTGGAATCAAATTTAAATGTTCTGTCATCACTTGTACAAATTCCTTTCCCTGCCTGCCTCCCCTCTCACCTCTGACTCTGGTCAAACAATTTTCTGTTTGTTTTTATTCCTGCTTCAGCCATCCTCCAAGCTAGCATAGGTCAGAAAAACTCTTCAAGGATTTGTTCCTCCTCTCCTCCCTCTTCAAGCCTAGCTTCTTCCGAGAAGTTTAACTTGAATTACCAGAGGCCTTTGCGGAGAAACATGGAGACACAATCCCAATTTTTGTATCATGTTAGACTGAAAACTCTTTAACTGTAAAGACT
Source organism: Sminthopsis crassicaudata (assembly GCF_048593235.1). Classification (NCBI taxonomy): domain Eukaryota; kingdom Metazoa; phylum Chordata; class Mammalia; order Dasyuromorphia; family Dasyuridae; genus Sminthopsis; species Sminthopsis crassicaudata. The sequence goes on from NC_133622.1 coordinate 38,810,291, forward strand.
GTGCCTTTTTGGGGGGGAAGGGTGCCTTTATAAACCCAGCGCTTAGCACAGTGTGCCTGGCACATGGCAGTCACTTAAATATTTATAGAATTAAATTTAATGGGATATTATCACCCTTACTTTTAATTCTATGCTCTACTGGCATCAAATCTACAGAATTTAAGATGTCAAATCTGTCATGACTAAATCTACCTGAATGTCTTATATAATTTTCTTTTTTTAAAGAATATTTTAATTTTATCAATGTCACAGACTTTTCTTTTTTAAGGAATGTTTTTATTTTATCAGTGTGATAATTTTCTTTTTTTTTAAAGAATGTTTTTTTCAATCTTTTATATAATTTTCTATATATGTATGTATGTATGTATGTATGTATGTATGTATGTATGTATGTATGGGTTTGGTCTGCCCATCAGGGAACAGCAGGAGGATCATCCGGAAATTATCCTGCTCTTAATGCAGCCCAAGATAGAATTAAGGCTTTGGACTACCACGGCACATTGAGGTTCACCCTGAGCTTGTAGTTCACTCCAATAGCGAGATCCTGTTTTTAGATAAACTTCCGACTAAACATGACTCCTCCATCTTGGACCTGAAAAGTCTATGTGTTGAATCTAAGTATAAGCCTTTATATCTATGTCTTTAAATGTAATCTTCTTTGTCTCAATTTTTCTGGCCTGTTATATTTTTGGATCCAGCACTTTCGGTGAATTAGCTATGCCTTCTAGCTTTTCATCCTTTACAAATTCAATAATAATGCCTTCGTCCAAGTCACAGATTAAAATACCCAATAGCAGAGTGCCAAGTACAGATGCCGAGACATTCTCCAGCAGTCTACTTCCAAAATGATCAAATGCTCTTGCAGTCTGGGTCTCCAATCAGTTCTGAAGCCATCTAGCTCATTATCTTTTCCACAAAAATAGCATAAGATTATTTATCAAAGGCTTTGTTAAAATCGAGTTGAACCATGTATACAATATGTGCATATTACATACAGGAGATGTGTGTTTATATGTATATATACACACATAGGTATATGTATGTTTAGAAAACTATATGTATATGTGTGTATGTACAGAGGCAAAAGAGAGTGAGAAAGAGACAGACATACAGAGCAAGAGACAGACACAGAGAGACAGACAAGAAAGGGGGAAGAAAAGGAGAAGGGGGAAAGAGAAAGGGGAAGAGAAAGGGAGGAAAGAGAGAAAGGGAGAGAAGAGGGGAGGAAGGAAGGGAAGACTGGAGAGAGAAAGAAAAGGAGGGCGAGAGAGAGAGAAAAGGAAGGAGGGAAAGAGAGAGGGAGGGAGAGAGAAAGAGAGAGAGAGAGAGAGAGAGAGAGAGAGAGAGAGAGAGAGAGAGAGAGAGAGAGACAGAGAGAGACAGAGAGAGACAGAAACAGAGAGAGAGAAAGAGAGACAGAGAGAGAGAGAGAGAAAGAGAGAGAGAGACAGAGACAGAGAGAGACAGAGAGAGACAGAGAGAGACAGAGAGACAGAGAGAAAGAGAGAGAGAGAGACAGAGAGAGACAGAGAGAAAGAGAGAGAGAGAAAGAGAGAGAGACAGAGACAGAGAGACAGAGAAAGAGACAGAGAAAGAGAGGAGAGAGAGAGAGAGACAGAGAGAGAGAGAGAGAGAGAGAGAGAGAGAGAGAGAGAGAGAGAGAGAGAGAGAGAGAGAGAGAGAGAGAGAGAGAGAGAGAGAGAGAGAGAGAGAGAGAGAGGGGGGGGGGGGGGGGGGGAGGGAGAGGGAGGGAGGAAGAAAAGGAGAGAGGGAGAGAGCACCTAAAAATAAGCATTCCTTTGATCTACTAGTTTAGTAACATTGTAAATAAAGGAAAGGAAACAAGATTAGCCTAGCATTACCTGATGTTGATGGAGCCCTGCAGACTCTTTGCGCACATGGTTTCCTTCCACAAACTTCACTAATAATAACACATCCTAGAATTTTCAGAAGCAGAAATGTCAAGCTTGCTGGCCTATATTTACTCCCTCCTTTTAAAAACTAGACAACTCTTGCTGGCCTTGTGTCCGGCGTCCTTCTCTTCTTGACCCCAGCCTTTCAGATAGCCCTGATTCAGCAGTCATAGCTGGCAGCTCTTTCACTACTGGAGGATGCTGCTCATTTGGGCAAAGGTGACTTAAATTGGTCAGAGGCACAAAGTGCTCTCCTACTACCTCCTCACTTATTTTGATTCACACCTTCCTAGGAGCCATTTTTTGTTCTACCTTTTCTAGGTCAAAGATTTTTCTCCTTGCCAGAGGAAAAAGAAGCTAAGTAAGAATAGATCAGCTTTCCCACCTTCCTGTGGTTGGCTACCACTGTCCCATTCACTCCAAACAACAATCTCATTCCTTTTTTGATCCTCCTCCGAACCCCCGCCCACTTTGGGGTCCTTAGCTCCCCTCTTCCGCCTCTCTTGATTCTGAACTTTACCATTTGTGACATTATTCACATAGGGTTACACCATGACAGGCCTTCTATTATTTAACTTTGTTTCCAATTTCTTTGGATAGCTTTAAAAAAAAAAAATCTAAATTATGTGGTGAGTTCTCTGTGCATCTAAGTCTGCTCCTTTGGAAAACTCCGATCTTCCTTTTTCTGGGAATTATTTTTCTTTCTGTCTTCAGAGTTTCTCATCCCTCATTTCATGATTTCTCTCGCCTCTGTAGAATTCTCATCCATGGGATCTTACCCATCCTTTTTACGGTGTTCATGTTACTTCATGTCAGGTCATATCCAACTTTTCTCCATTCTACCATAGACTATAGGTGAGAAGATCGTTTCTTCCTCGAGGCTTCCATCATTTCCAATCCCTCTAGTTTCTTCTTGCTGGTGACCACAGATAAGACAGGGATAGGATCTGAGCCTGTGCTTTCAATGGCATAAGGAATGCCTGTTTGATCGCTGAGATCAGCGCCTTCCTTGAAACAGTCTCAGAGAAAGAGCTTGAGCACGGGGTGAGATGAAGTGACTTTCCCCATGATCGTTTCAGGACCCGTGATGCTTCCAGATTTGCTGACTCCCATTTAGGGGCTCCTACACTGCACAGCCTGCCACGTTGTGTAATTAAGCAGAGACAACAGTCTCAATAAAACCGTGTTGGGGATGAGAGGTGGGACAGCAAAACACACCTCGCGCTTTTTCAAGGCAGTTGTTTAATCATCCTGGGAAGCAGATGAAGTGCTTATTAGCACAGGTTGACCTAAATTTCAGTGGACAAATCAGGACATGCAGACACATCCTCCTACCCTGGAGAGCTGGATACGGCAGCCATAAGGCAAGCAGGTGATCAAAGGCACATGTCAGCAGCTTTCTAACTACCCGTGCTTGTCAACCAAGACAAGACTCTAAACTCAAGGTGTGGACCATATCCAGGCGAAGAGAAAGATCATGAAAACAACTCGCAATTTGTGGTTGGGAACTCAAGGGACTAGTTAACTCTCCAACATGGCAGCAGATCTCCAACTCCTATTTCCATGACCATCCAATACGTTACAGATAAGAAAATGAAAACATTAGATTGTAAGCTCCCTGAGAGCACGGACTGGCTTTTACTTCTTTTTTGTATCTGCAGTGCTTAGCACAATGCCCGGCACATAGTGGGCACTTAACAAATGTTTATTAATTATTGACAGATTATAATGCTAGGGCCTGGCACATAGTAGGTGCTTAATAAACATTTATTATTGACTGATTCTCTATCTAGATCCTGGCACAAATTAGGTGCTTAATAAATGAGTGAATGAAACCCCAGAGAAGTGAAATGACAGTGATCAGAACCAGGACTCTAAGGTCTTTAGCTGTTTAATGGCAAACAACCACTTTCTCACTGGAGAGACCTAGATTTGGGGAGTTTTCACTTTTCACAACAGAAATTTTCTTCTCATTCTCCTTCAGTTGTAAGGGAGATACAGACTGAGTAGTCTATACTAGTTGCCCTCATTTTCTCAAGAAAAAAAAAAAAAAAAAAAGAACCATAAGATTTTGGAGCTATGATATAGACCAACCTTTTCCCTTTTCTACTATCTTTTTGCAGATGGGGAAACTGAGGCCCAGAGGAGTTAAATGACTTGCTCAATATACATGAAGGGGAGATAAGAGGAAGGGAAGGCTTAGGAACAACATATCATGGGCATGGAAAAGACAAAAAACAATGGAAAATAAGGCAAGCTCATTTAACACCAGAAAAGACTGAGTCTTCAATTTGTCCTCCAAATAACTGCCAAATGAATATTGCAAAAACGCTCAAAAAGCTTCTATTTCATCTGTATTAAAATAGAAACTCTTTATGCATTTAAAGACCTCCCCAAATCCAGCTCCCATCTCTCATTTTAGGCTTATTAGATACTTTTGGCTTTAATGCATTTTACATTTCAGTCAAATTGGTCTATTTGTTCTTCCTCAAATATAAATTTCTCTCTCTTGTCTCTGCTTTTCCACAGGATGTTACCCGTTCTGAGAACATGTTCCCTTTTCCCCTCTACTTCCTAGAATTCTGAGTGTTTTTCAAGGCATGGCTCTCTAGGATGACACATTGAGAGCTGGAAGGGACTCAGGAGGCAATGCAATCCAATCCCCTCGTTTTATAGATGAGAAAACAGAAATGAAGAGAAACTGAATGACTTCTGCTTTGAAGACTGACCTGGAAGGATTTAAACTCAGCTTTCTAAAAGCAGCTTTCTTCCCACCGTACTCCTTCACATTCAAGTGCCAGATCTTGCATGAGACCCTAATCCCTAGGTACTAGTGCCTTATCCCTGAAATCACTTCATATTTTATATGTGTATGACACATATAAACATATAATGCAAACACACATAATGTATATACACGACATATATGCTGTACATACATGCCCACATGTGAGTATGCATGTATATATTTACTTATATGTAATCAGGTTGTTGTCCCTCTCAACAGAGTGTCATCTCCAGGAGAGCAGAGACTTTTTGATTTTTAAAATTATAAAAGACTTTAGCCTTTTATTTTCAAAACATATGGATAATTTTTCAACATGAACTCTTGCAAAACCTTGTATTTCAATTCCCCCTTTCCCCTACCTCCTCCCCTAGATGGCAATTAACCCAATGTTAAACATGTTAAAAATACATGTTAAATTCAATATATATAGATATATTTATACAATTATCTTGCTGCACAAGAAAAACCAAAACAAACAGGAAAAAATGAGAAAGAAAACAAAATTCAAGCAAACAACAACATAAAGAGTGAAAACACTGTTATGTTCAGTTCCCACAGTCCTCTCTGGGTGTAGATGACTCTCTTCATTATTGAATAATTGGAACTGGTTTGAATCATCTCATTGTTGAAGAGGGCCACGTCCATCAGAATTGATCATCGTATAGTATTGCTGTTGAAGTATATAATGATCTCCTGGTTCCGCTTATTTCACTCAGCATCAGTTCATGTGAGAGCAGAAACTTAAAATCTCTCTATCCCTAGTTCCTAGCACAGTGCCTGGCACATATAAGAGCTTAATAAATGTCTGTCAAATAAGGGAATGAATGAATGCTTTAGTTTAGTAAGTGATGACTTCTCAGAGTTGATATGTTTTCTCTGTGATCAAGGAAAGGCTTCTGGGTTTCCCTCTGGATGGTTCAGGACAGTTCGGCATGTTAGGAAGAGAAACAGTCTCAGGAAAGATATTTGAAGTCTCCAAGGCTATTCAATTCCCTTATACTGTATCTGTAAGGAATCTGAGTACAAGAGAGGATAAAGAAATCTAAACAATAAAAAGAATACAAGAGTTGGAGAGAGTTCCTGCCTCTTAACTGATCAGGCAAAGTCTGTCCTTTTAATGAAGTTGGATGAATAGATCTTCAGTGGTTAAGGTGGAGACAAGCTGGTGGCAGATGTGGAAAGTCAATCGGAAGAACTTCGGATGCTTGACTGACATGAAGTCACAGAGCTTAGTTTGATTCTAAGATAGAATATGAAGCAAATTGTTCAGTCATTTTCCAGCCATGTCCACCTCTTCATGAACCCTTTTGGGGGTTTCTTGACAGAGACACTGGAATGGTTTGGAATTTCCTTCTCTTACAGATGAGGAAACCGAGGTAAACAGGGTTAAATGATTTGCCCAGAGACACACAGATATTAAGTATGTGAGCTAGAATCAGGAAGGAGAACTCTGATTACTGAATGAGATTGAGGCTGGGTCTGTTGATCTGTGGCTGCTCACAGTTGAGAATTAGCTAGAAAAGTACCAAATTATACCTATGTGCCCATCTCCTTAACAACAACAACAAAAAACCCCAACAAAAACAACTTTCTCCATAGGATTATCTGATTCATTTTATTTAGTCATTTATTTTATTTATTTATTATATTTCATTTATTTAGTCATTTTATCCTCCTAAAAAAAGCAGTGAATTCTTGTTTGTGATCTAAATCTGAGATATATGGCACACTTGTTGACTAACCACCCAAATCAGATCATGGTTGCTATCTGATGGAAGTCCATTTCAATTACAAAACCAAAGCTTTCTAAGAAAAAAAAAATTAAGGGCTAAAAGACTTTGATACAAAGCACAGGTTAAAATAAAAACAAAGCAAGAAGCATAAACATCAATTTACTCTGGCTTTACCATTTGTGCTTTTCGGTGAGAAAGAACAACATATTCATAAAAACAAAGGGATGTTATGAGACCCAAAAGGGAAGTCGGTGAGCATCATTTAGGAGGTCACATGTTAATAGAGCAGAAGGAAGAGTCTGCGTTCTTGGTGCTATTAATACCCTCCCCGCCAAGCACAAGCATCACCAAAACTGTTTGGTACGTATGCTGCTCGGCACTGGGATGTCATCTACATCCCAATGTACTCAAGTGAGTAACAGAGCACTATTTTCAGGCTCTTCTGCTGTCATCATGTTCCGAAGTCACATTTTCAGAAGGATTTGCATATAGAATTTCTTTTTTCTGTGTCTCATTAAAACTTCACACTCACAATCTAATGAAGAGATATTTCAAATACATATTATAGTGCAGAAATTAGTTTCTACACTTGGAGGTGATAATACTAAGTAAGGTTCATGAGAAAGACAGATACATACCACCTCACTTTAGTTCTTAATAATGCTGGGAAGGGGTCAGACTCTGCAGACAGAACAACTGCCCAAAAGAAAATCAAATTGGAATTCTTGTGTCCTTCATGTAAATGCATCATTGGAAAGGATCAAATCTCAATAATTCCTCCTCACATGGTGCAGAAATGTCACATTATGCAAAAAGCCACAGATAATCCAAAATCCTCGTATTTGGGTTTTGGAATATTGTCAGAGACACAACATTCTGAGTCACCCACACGTCATGTCTGACTGACTGTGCTCAGCTCTGACTCCTAGATCATTCAGCTCAGGACTCAGAGAAGTTATAGGAGGTGGAAGGCCCCAGGATGTTCAAGACACCGTGGAAAGTGAATAATGCACTCAACCAATCAAGAGACTTATCTGGTTAATCAACTGTGATGGACTTGGCTCTTTTTAACAAGGTGATGATTCAAGGTGACTCCAATTGACTGACTTGGGATGGAAATGCCCCCTCCCCTTTGGCCTGATTTTTCTTATACAACATGACAAATATGGAAATATGTTTAGAAGGATTGCATATATTTAACCAAATCAAATTGCTTGCTGTCTTGGGAAAGGGGAAAGTAAGGGACAGAAGGAGAAAAATTAGAACACAAAGTTTTACAAAAATGAATGTTGAAAACTGTTTTTTATGAATTTGGAAAAATGAAATACTATAAAAAGGGAGAGACTTACATGGGACAGGCTCTTTCTCAATAGGATACCTGCATGCAGAAGAAGCTAATAATAATGATGATAAGAAGGGCTAGCATTTAATATGGCATTTTAAAGTTTACAAAGCAATTTACATGTTAAATCATTTGATTGTTGCAACAATCCTGTGAGGGAGATGCTATTATTATCCCAATTTTAAAATGAACAAACTGAGCCTGAGAGGGTAACTGACTTGTCTAGAGTCACATAGCAAGAAATTTCGGAAACTACTTGTTTTAATGGAAGTAAAATCTATCGTTTAATGGGTTTTAATGCAGAAAATGATAGCACCCACCTCACATGGTGTCGTGGGGATCAGAGGAAATAATGCGTTAAAGTGCTCTAAAGGTCTTCAAGTGCAGTGCTCTGTGATTTCTTACTATTGTGTTATCAGAAGCATGTTTATAACATGAGAAAAGTCTTAATACCTGAAATCAGGGGAGGGTTTTAATTTTTAGGATGAAATTCTGAAGTTTTTGCTAAATGTTTCCTTTCTTCTCTCCTCTTTCCACTGTGTTCTAAGGATTAAAAAAAAATCAAAATGACATTTAGCACCACCTCAGCACCACAGTGAAATCTGTTACAGGTTGGTTTTTCAATCCTATCTTATTCTTTGTTGACCCCATTTGGAGTTTTATTGGCAAAGATACAAGAGTCATTTACCACTTCTTTCTCCAGGTCATTTTACAAATGAGAAAACTGAGGCAAATGGGGTTAAGTGACTTGCTTAGAGTCACCCAGCTAGTAAATTAGTTATACATAAAATGTATTAAAGCACCAAATGATAACAATATTCCAGCTATTGAATAACTACAGTCTGAACGCCTACATTCCAGACTGCTTCATAGATGGCAGTCCAGAAGATCCTCAGCTTATATGGGCGACTTTTAATTCCTCCAAAGTAAATAACATTCTTTAAGTTAAAATAAACTCAGACAATCAGTATAAATAATGGCATTTTTGAATCGCAGCCCATTAAACAACTTTGGACTTCATTCACACAACTTCCCAAACCAGACATTTTAAAAACACATTTTAAATGCATCTGTCCCATTCTCCTTGGAGACAAAGTCCAACACTAAAAGAACACACTGGGTTGTTTTTTTGGTTTTTTTTTTTTTTTTTTTTTGGAAACATCTTGATTTTTTTTCTGCTTGGATACTAAAACATTCCTCTACTGCTCTCTACTGTCCATAGTATAGAACAACCTGACAACACTGTTTCTAAGAATTTCATTTGGGGAAAAAATAGCTCCTCTATAAGCCTTCAACTGCAATTGGAAGGAAAAAAACCCCATAAAATCCCATGGTCTGAAAGATTAATTGACTTTTACGATATCACACATCACTATTATCATCATCATAATTATTATTAAATCACGGAACTGGGATTTGAAAGAAAAAACCCCAACCATAAAATCCTGAGGTCCTGAAGGATTAATTGACTTTTCTGATATCACACACATCACCATCACCATCATCATCGTGATTATTATTAAATCACAGATTTGCAGGAAAAAAACCCCAACCATAAAATCCTGAGGTCCTGAAAGATTGGTTGACTTTTCTGATATCACACACATCACCAGAACTGGGATTTGAACTCAAGCCTTCAAATCCAGTATTCCTTTTTCTACATCATCAGCCACAGTCGAGCCAATTCATGCCTGTTTGGATTCTCTGTTTAACAGTTTCTATGTTTTAACATTTTCTAGCTCTTATCACTGGTCAAACTGAGCCATGGAGGAATGTGAGGGGGGCAGGAAGATAGAGAAAAATGTAAGATTCAGTAGAAACTCAAAATAGGATAGTTTTTTCCTCCTCCTGATTCAGAAAGTTCCAAGTTAATCAAAAAATATTTTGATACTCCCTAGAAATCAAGATTATTTTTTGCTTAAGAGAATTTAAAGCCATGGTGTCTTATGTAAACATAAGAGATAGAAAAGTATTTTAATCAGCTAGAAGATCCTTCGAAATACTAAACTTAAATAGTTTGAGAGCTTATACTTGACACACGCTTCGGACTACAGTCTTCATCTTGCATAAAACGTGTGCCCAACTCTGAGTCCCCAGTGACATTTACAATCCTCCATCATTTACAAAGTAGGTGACAATAGTGCTTTCTTTTTAGGGAACTAGTTGTCTGAGTGCCCTTCATTAAGGCTCAAGCAGCAACTAAATCGTGGAAACAGTGACCTCTGCTGTCACTTGTGGGAAATACAAGAGGGACCAAAATGGCTTTTCCTTCTCAGGTTTCCTGCAATACAGGGAGAATGACCCCATCCTCGCTGCTTGAGGACAAAGTTAGGGATTACACGAAGACCCTAATATTCTACTGTCCAATCAAAGGAGGCCACAGTTAAGAGCAAAGATCTGCTCAGTTCCTGATGGATGATGCTCTGTGGGTTATTGAAATACTCAGACAATTCAATAAATATTTACTAAGCTCTCGCTATTACTGTGCTTCTGAACAAATGGAGACACGAAGATGAAAATAAAATGGCAGAGCGTCATAAAAAGCCGGGCTGGAAGGAGCCTGGAACAGAAATCTAGATCTGACCTGAAACCCTCCAAGGGCGACCCCAAAGGCTTTGACTTGATTACTTGTCCCCTGGGGGGCCTCTGCAGCTGGAGTCTGCATCAGGGCAGAGTGCAGGCCAGTCAGAATGCACTTGGGAGCCTGGATCTCCTCGGATTCCGTCCGATTCCTAAATGGAAGCCAGTTGCTTTGGCAGTGACTCGGACCTCTTCTCCTCGGGCTCTTCCAAGGATGCTTTTTACAAGGATATGTTCCTAATCAGCGTGACTGAGACGCAGGGGCTGAAAGCCTCAATTGCTTACATGATCATACCGAGGCTACTTGGGGGCTGACTTTCCTTAAAAGCGGCTCTTTTTGCAGCTGTAGAGAGTGGAGACCCCAGCTCGATGCCAGAAGAACTCCCAAGCGGCCCACTGGAGGGTTCTCCCACCGGAGACCCAAAGGGGAGGCAGCTGCTCTGACTGCAGAAGCAAAAGGACGAGGGCTAAGTTCATATCCTCCTTCAACACCTTATTGCGGGAATAAGCTGAACTCGACCCATTCTTTGCAAGAAAACCCAGAATCATCTCTACCGTGGATCTGTGGGGACCCTGAACCCTAAGAATGGCAGCCGACAATTATTGTCTCTGACGTTCGAAACCTACAATACTGATGTCTCAGAGTGGGCCGGCAAGTTCTGTGCAGAATGTTACCTTTGGGCTGCTTTCTTGAACCTCCTTCCTGTATTCAAATAAAACACTTCCGTGACATACAGAGAGAGGGTTATAGGAGAAAGATTTAGAGCCAAAAGGTGAGGGAAAGGAGGCCACGAAAGACTTGGCCAAGAAGAACAGAGCTGGGAAAGTGACGCTTGTATTCTGACCCCAAACTCGTATTTTGTAGTATACAATGCTGCTTTTCCTATGGACTTGGCACCCTTTATAATAACTCAGAAAATGAGAACTATATGGAATCTAGATTTTGAGCCCTGCCTGGAACATTGAGCATGAGACCCTGCTAACTGCTGGCGAGAATGCTAGTGGGACAATACTACGCCATTTTCAGTTGGGGCAAAAGCGTTGGAGAGGGGAAACCTTCTTCATTCTTCCCTTCCACCTTTGCGAAAAACTTAAGGTTCTAGACTGTCTGGAACTAACTATAGGGAGGAGAAAAAGAAAAATTCCCTTGCAGATGCATGGTGGAAGTCCTCTTAGTCCTTAAGTTCCAGCTTACCTTTCTAGAGACTTTGGGCACTTTCTACTTGAAATTGGGGCTTCTCTCTTGGTTTAGAAATTATATTCCAATTTTATTTATTTGTTTATTTTTTTTTTAGATTCTAATTTTAGAACACCAATTTCTGCCGACTATTTGCTTGGACAAATGGATTTATTAGCAGTTCACTATCTCTGATAGTCTTTTGTGTAACCAATATTTAGCAGGAAGGGTCAAGGTGGTGCATATAAGCTTGCGGTACCCTCCTCCACTGAGAAACAGTAGCCAAGAAAATGGATTTTTTGTTCCAATCATGCCTCTATCTGAGTCACATTTACATGGAAATATTTAATTCTAGTTTGGTGACCCCTCTCTTAGAGAAGAGAACAGCAAGCCTCTTGGTTCTTTCTCCTGTTCCCTTAGGACGCACACTGCATCCCCTCTTGCAGCAGAATGGACGAGATAGCGGAGATCTAGCAATATCTTTCCTGAAACCATTTAGGCAATTAGGTGATGCAGGGGATAGCATGCTGGGCCTGCAGTCCGGAGTAAATTCAAATTAGACATTCACTATCTACACAGCTCTAGGCAAGTTACTTACTCTCGGTGTCTCAGTTTCCCCAACTATAAAATGGGGATAATAAGAGCAGCTTTTTGTAAAGTTCTTAGTACATGGCCTGGGATACAGTAGGTGTTGATTATTTATTTCTTCGCTCTCATTTAGATATGGAGAACTTCACGTAGGCATATACATCTTACATAATACTTTGCTCACTTCGCAAAGACTAAAATCTCAAATAAAATTTAAACCTACTGAATTCTGAACCACAACAATTTTGGTTTTTTAGATGGAGAGAGTCTTAACCTCTGAATTTATTGACGCGGAGATCATTCAGGTTGGCAAACTTTACCAATGTAGTTGGAGCCTCCTCTGAAACTTTTAATTAGAATACTGTATTGAGAGCTGAGAGGTTAAATAACTTGCTTAGAGGGATCCAGCCAATATATGTCAAAGGTGGTACTGGGCCGCAGACCTTCCTGACCATCCAAATGGCCTCTCAGCTTTTAAAGTAGCCACAGGATTGCTATTTACAAATAATTCATTCATTTAACAGGAGCCACACAGCTAAATTTAGGAAAATTTAACAAGTAAAATTACTTTTAAAGTTTTACCTGATTTTTACCAGGATTGATCATAAAACAATTTCTGTTGACACTACCATTCTCTCAGTCCCTCAAAGCTCAAAGTCACCCGATTCTTTCCTCTTCCAAATTGCTTGCTTTCATCCACAACCGGTGGACACTCCCTCACACGCCAACTTTTCACATCTATTCCTTCCTTCCTACACCCCAGCCACCACCCATTATTTCTGCCTGGGCCTGATCTCCCAACTGATCTCTGGCACTGCCAGAATAATCATTTTAAGGTACTATTACTCCTCTTTTCAAAGATTTGAGATTTCCTTCTAGAATAAAACAATTATTCTTCAGCTTGGCATTTAAGGCCTTCTACCATCCACCTCTAACCTACCTTTCTAGACTTCTATATTCTCATGGCATTCCACATTCCTGCCAAAATCGGCCACCCGGTCTTCCCTGATTTCGTCCAACCCTGTTCTAGCTTTGTCCACGCCTTTATATCTACTGTTCCTTATCGCTGGAATGTCCACATCGTGGCCTGTTCATGGAATCATAATTTAGGCCTCTCTAGATCCCTAGAATTCAGCTTTTACTTTGAAAAAATGGAGCAGAGGGATGCTAAATGATTGACAGTGAATGGCAAGGCTGGCTTCCATTCCAGTCTGAATTCAGGGATCTTAACCCTAAAAACCAAACTCTTTTTTTTTGTTAAGATCTTGGGATTATGTCTTGCTATATCCAGCATAGGTAATTTCTCCTCCATGTACTAATATACTGTAAAAGGCTGCCCTCCAGTTATTTTGGAGCCCTCCATTAAAAAAAAAAAAACAAAAAACAAAAAAACAAGGTCCTTGAAGGCACTGGTCTCAGGCCTCCTTTACACTCTTCAAAATTATTGAATTCTCCTTCCCTTCCGGAGAGCTTTTATTTGTATTTGTTATAGCTATAGACACTGACCACATTAGAAATGAAAATCGCACTCAGGATAATTCCTGAAAATTAGTTTTGGCCTCCAGGACAGGGAGTCAGTTTCCAAGTCAGGAAGACCCCAGGTACAATTCTGCCTCTCGCCCCCTAAGAAAGTCACAACCTCCCAAAGTACGAGTTACTCAGAGTTTCGTCATCCAGATGTTCTCTGAATGACTGAAATCCGGCCAGTGCTCTCCATTTCTCCCCAGTGCTTGGCAGAGGCCATAATCCAGGGTTGGCTAAAAGTTATCCACTACTGCTTCGTGCTGATTTCTCAGGGATACTGGGCTAAGCGTCTCTGACCTGTTTCCTTCCACTTCCATTTCAAAGAGCCGGGAATCACAGTATGTGTCTGTGGATGTGAATCACCGTGGTTGGGATTTTTCGGCTTGTGGATGAATCCGTAGAATCCAGTTTTTAAAGGCTCTTCCACTGAAGGAAAGATCTCTCAGTTGTTTCCAATAAATATTTATTTAATTTGGCACAGTGTTCAGCCCACACTTTATTAATTAGTCAGTCATGCTACATTTTGAACACTGAAATGAAGACTTTTAAAGTGACAGAGGGCCCCCAGTGCCCCCAGTACAAGCCCATATGGACAAGCCCAGTGGAGCTCTTTTGTGTATTTTAGTTTGGGGCACCGGGGAACTGGGCTGGGTGGTGTTTGTTTGTTTGCATATGTTGATATTTAACTTGACCAAAGCAGAGTTTTGTTCTATTAAGAAAACAGGCCCCTTGAAAAGGTGTCTGTTCGACTTCCTACCGAAAAGCTGCAAAACACCAGATACAATTTCCTGTATTTTCAAGTATTTTCAGAAAACTCAAGAACTCAATATTTATGATTTGAAAAGCTCTTCAAGGTTTTAAGTCTCTGTCTGGGATTCTGCATGAGAGTTAATGTTTTAGAGACATGTTACAATTATTATAAAAAATTAATTTCTAAACAAATAACAGATGGCACTCCACAATCCCATCTCTCCATCCCCCTCCAGGATTATAAAATAAAATAAAATCCTGGACACATTCTGGAATTTGCAGATCAGACCAAAAAAAAAAAAAAAAAAAAAAAAAAAAAACAGAGAGAAGAAGAAAAAATTGCAAAACACTGAAAAACCCCATGAAATTATTTTTTTCTTAAAGAAAATTTTGAGAGGGACTGTTTTGCAAAATTCTCTCTTTGTCCTCTTTCGCTGGTCTGCCAGGAGGGGGCAGAAGAATAGCTTTTGTTCGTGGTCCCCTCCTGAGGCTGCTGCAGGGGTCAGGCCTGGACTGTGGTTTCAATCATTGTCTCTGTGGCTGAAATTTTTCCTGGTCTCTGCCTCTGAGCCCTTCCCTCCTGCCCCTCCTCCAAATGTGTTGATAAAAGGGAGGTTTTTATAATTCCTGGCACCTTTCATGTAGTTTATCAAGGAGGGACACAGCATATCTGCAAGTTCCATAGCTAGCAGTAGTGAATTACATCTAAACGGGATGCTGGGTATGGGATCATAACTGCATCTGTTCAGGAATTTAAGAGCCTCTATACTTTCTTCATTATTTTTAATTATTATATGGTTTTTAATTGTTTGATATGAAAATTCCACTTCTCCTCAGTTGTACGTTCATCATTCGTTGCCTTTTTTCCTCCCTTTTCAAGCGTAGGAATTCGTTTTTCCAAAACGCGGGGCTGCACTCGGCCTGAGAGATTTGGTCAGCCAGATACACAAAACAGACAGGAATGTGGGTCAGGAGGGTGGGAGACAATGCCTTTCTGTGACCTTTCTCTCAGTTTTTGTATTTGCTCAGATTGACTGGCAAGGGCTCATTCCTCTGGGATTTGTTAGAATGCAGCCTTCCAAAATGATTTGTCTAAAAATGAAGACAGAAAGGTAGAGAATCCCCCTTCAACTTTAGTCAAGTCCTCATTCTAAGTCGGAGAAAAACCCGGGGAGGGGAGTTGTTCCTGATAGCAAGAGGAAGTCAGTTGTAAGAAACCAGTTACTCCTTCCACATGGAGGGGTCTGGGGCACAGCATCCCCTCCCCCATCTGGAAAAGCTGCATAAAATTCTTTTTTGTCCTTGCTTTATAGGTGAAAAGTCTAAATGTTTTCTTTTTATAAGAAAATTATATATATATATGTATATATATACATATATACATATATATATATAAATATAAATAAAATATATTAAGTTATTCCTTCCACATCAAGGAGTTTGGGGCAGAGCATCCCCTCAATCTGGAAAATCGCATAAAATTTTTTTGCCCTTTTTTCATATGGGAAAAGTCTATTTTTTTCTTTTTATTTAAAGGATGTTCATAGTATCTAATTGCAAAATCTGGGTTAAGTATTTGGTCATAAGCTCTCTGTTATCCACTGTCCTTCTATGTTATTTGTGGTTTTTGCAAAATTTCCCTCCCCAAATTCCCATTTAATTTCTTATGTCCATAAGCAGCGAATGGACATCTCAGTGGGGAAAGTCATGGAGTGGAAGGATAACTGTATATTTCATCTTAATCCAGGAGGCACTCTGCCAGGCGGTTTTAGTGGGGTGGCTCATAGGAAAGTTCTCGGCTTCTTTATAGTCACTGACCCTAGCAGACGCAAAGAGGGACCTGAAGAGGTGAAGGCCAGGAGCTGACGGCAGAGAGAAGTTTGGCAGCCGGGGCCTTGTGGAAATGTGGGAGACCCCATGACCAGCAGAGAGATGCAGCTGTGCGATATATGGTAGAGAGGAGAAGCAGCAGACGTAATGCCTGTTGGGCATCAGGCCCAGTGAAACTGAGGTCAGCCTTACCTGCCAAAAATGTTCCCTGAATGTAACCAGCCACTCTTCCCACTGATAGCGTCGGTGTTCGTGGCGGAATGTGCCCAAGCATATAGAAAGAAAATGGGGGCAATGTTTTCCTATGCCATTTCAGGAAATAGTCTTTGCATCAATTTTGTCCTCTCAAAGCTAACACATTGGGGGAGGCTCTTGAGCAATGATTTTGAGAGAATGGGGATCTCTAGATTTCCTTGAGCCTAGGGCAGATTTTCGTGGGGTCCCACATTTGAGGAGGTATATCAGGAACTACACATAGATGGCAGAATTTTAATTTTATTTACTAAAGCTGTCACTATTCCCCCTTCCCCCTCCCCTTTCCTCTTCAATACTCTCCCTTTCTAGATTCTATTATTATGTGCCTCTCATCTTTTTGAATATTCTCAAGCATAGGTGAAAGGTTCTTGGAGAATTGTCATTTCCTTCATGGACATGATCCCATGTGACTCAGATTAAACATACAGGAGCTGTAACCTTCCACTATTAACAGAGATTTTGAGTTTTTCTAAATACGAGAATTTGCAAATTTCTTTCCAAAATGAACTGGACAACAGTAATTCTTTTGTCGGTTCCCCTAAACAAACTGGTGTGGTTCTGCTCCACCTGCTCCCCAATTCTGCTTTCTTTCCTGTGCTTTCTCTACTCATTCAGAGGGTAAGTCGAGGCAGGAAGCAAAATTATGTGACCCCTTTCCATCTATTTTCTTCCAGCTTTTCTGATCTCTTTTCTCATCAATCATATCTTAACCACTGAATCATCACTTATGCTAACCTTTCAGAAATTCTTTTTTTTTTGTTCTCATTCTTAAAAGTATCTCCCACAGAATCATGGACGCTTAGGGTTGGAAGAGATCAGCTCAATCCCATTCTCAAGCATGAGTCTGCTTCTATACAACTACCCAAAGGTTGTTACCTAGGCTTTGCCTGAAGACCACAGGTACGTGGAAGTTAATAGAAAGGAACCCTTCCATTTTTATCTACTCTAAAGGTTAGGAAGTTGTTATTTACACTGAGCCCCGGTCTGCTTCTCAGTAGCTTTCAGCCATTGGTCACAGCTCAAGACCAAGGAAAATAAATCTGGCCCTTTTCCCATATGACAATTCATCAAATGTTTAAGGAATTTATATCTTGTTCCTCCCCCTCCCCCAACCCTCAAACCATCTCATCTGTAGGTGATAAAGTTCAGATGAATATTGGGGATAATGATGATCGGATTCTTGAGAAAGCAAACCCAGCACTGTCATTAGAGCTCAGATTCTACCTGCTTCATTTTCTTGACATTTTAGGTACAGAGTAAGATATTTTTCAGGGCTACGAGCTCTGTCTTAACAGTATTTCAGGAAGTCTGCTGCTGAATTTGCCCTATTTCTATATTTGTATCAGTTTCTTTATATTCACTCAGATATCAAAGTGATTTATGTTTTAATGGGTAAAATGATAAACTAATATCAAAAAGAGTATTTGAAACCACTCTTCCTTTACTTGATTTTGCCTTTTTTGATGAGAAGAGGTGGAGATGGGAGCAGTTACGGCAATTATAGTTTTTTTTTTCCCCTTTACTTTGCTGTTTACAGTATCTATAATTCTGCCCATTAACATTTCTCTGTTGAAAATAGCACATCTTTGGGGAAAGAATATGACAAAATTAATCGAGTGAGAAATGTAGACATAATCTACATTTCTCACTTGATTAATTGCTAAATGATTTTATTGGTCATTTAGTTCAACTTCTCACTTTGCAAATTTGGAAACTGAGACCGAGAGAAATTAAGTGCTTCACTCAAGATCACAGTTAGTATGGGACTCAAATCCAGGTCCTTTGACATCCAGTCCAATGCTTTCTCTCCTACAATATAATGTCTTCTTTGGAAAAACCTTTAAACTTTTCGGCTAAAACAAACCCTAGTAAATGAATCAAGTGTCCTAAAGGAGTTGTTATGAAGACTGATATGTTAATGTTTATGAACATTCCTAGGAAAGGGGACACAAAAGCTCTTTTAATTATCTAGATCCAGATCATTTCACTGAGATTTTCATTTACTTTTTCTGTGTCTCCAAAACATTGTGACTTAAAAGAGATCACTGATAGGAGGACATTCTTCAATCTTTCACAGCTTGTCTGTTTCATAATATACTACAACCATAGCTATTATGAAGAAAGAAGAAGAATCAACACATCTTAGTACTCTTGCAAGAGCCACTTCAGTGCACTCCGTGGTTTTTTTTAATTTTAATACATTTTATTTATTTTTTGCCTTTCTTTTCACTCAGTAAATTTTTAACAGAAGATAGCTTTGTTTTTATGTTAGTATAAAATCAGCATAGTCAAAGAATGCCAATTTTAATTTAGGCATTTAATATTGTTCTTCCTTTACTCCATCCTGTCTTTTCCTTATTTGTGTGATTTATTTTACTACATCTTTTTATCTTTCTTAATGTTTTCTCTTTACTATGACCTCGAGTAATGATTCTTTTCTTTCTAATCTTCCATTTCTTTTCTGAATGCTGATGAATTTCCCTTCTTCCTCCAGTCTTTTTAAAATTTGATGTCACTACATTCTATGTTTCCTTTCCCTTCCTTCAATGTCCACATTCTGCACTATCTCTGTTCTTTCCTCCTCCATTCTTCACCTTCCTCTCAGCTTTTCCTCATTACTGTGGAATCGACAAATAGCCTTGATGTGATCTATCACTCATCTAAACCTTGAACACGTCTCCCGTACAGTAGTTAACTGCAGTAGGAACATTAACGTTAATGTAGTAATCTGTCAAGTTCTTGAGGAGGAGTGTTGAAGCAAGGGTCAAAATGACAACTTTCTGAGGATGTTCAGGTCACTCAGGAGCTCCTAGAGGAGGTCTTTGGGATACCCAGAAAGGGGGGATTTTTATTTTAGACAAAGCATTCTAGAATATACATTTTGACACAGCTATAACATCTATGACCCTATGCATTTTTTTCGCCCTTTCTCTGTATGTTTTCAATCTCTTAAGATGGTTTTCATCTGTCTAGACACAGCTCTTGCTTCAGGAATTTAGTCATTTCTCAGTCACGTCCTACTCTTCGTGACCCCACTGGGAGTTTTCTTGGCAAAGATACTGGAGTAATTTGCCATTTCCTTCTCCAGCTCATTTTATGGGTGAGACAACTGAGGCAAATGGGATGAAGTGACTTACCCAGGATCACACAGCTAGTAATGTGTCTTAGTCTGGATTTGAACACAGGTGTTTCTCACCTGTGCTCTACCCACTGCACCACCTTGCTAAAAATCTGAAAATCTGTCCTTTTCCACACAATTGATAATCAGAGAGCAGTTATTCACGTCAATGTGTACTATACGCAGGAGGAACTCAATAAAGGTTTATTGAGTGACATACAGAAAACCTCGGGGTCTCGGAGAGCATCCGGTTCAACCCTTCACTGGGGCTGAACAAAGCGTTAGGGGAGGTCTGTGAGATAATGGAAAGTGTATCCCACCTGTGCTTCCTTTTTCAAGTTATTCCAGATTCCTGGCGCGAGGCTTTCTAACTTACAGCTTGGTCTCTAAGGTCCTTTCTGTCTGTAAATCTTAGGCTTTGTGACACGGAGCTACGGAGGAGAAGCAGCCTATTCTAACACCATCTGTTAATCCACGCCCCAGGACTATCCGTGGGCCTGTGGGCCCATTCCCCAGGCAGCCTTAGACCACAAACAACAAAACTCTGTTGTTCTGGGTGCTCCTTTTCCTGAGCGGAACGCGCTATTTCTGTGCTGGAGCTGCATCACCGACACACATTCTGTGGCTAACTGGGGTGCACAGGCAACGGCGACTATATGTTTCGGTCTCATGTGTGTTTACGGGATTCACATAATTTTCTTCGTATGTTGTTTCTCTCCTTAACATGAATGCTTCAAGGAAATTTAAGAAACAGAGATAGTGCCAAGAAGACAACGACAACAGTGCGAGGGAAAAGTCTGCAAGAACAGATTTCAACTGTAAGTTTCCAATTTGTGGTTAAAAAAAAACCCATTAAACTCATCCAAATAATTTAAAATCTCTAGGGTGGGCTCTTTTAACTTTAACACCCAGATTATTCCCAGACTGCTGGGTTCTTGACACCGAATGACCCCCGAGAAAGGGAGGGTGAGTCTTTGTGTCCCCACTGCCAAGCGCGGAACTTGTGGGTGGTTAATGAATGCTTGTTGATTGACTAATGGCAGGCTGAAGAAAAGCATGATGACGGCCACTCCTGAGGCTGCGGCTGGTGGGAGAGCCAGCAGCAGCACTGAGAGCCCCTGGTGGGTCTCAAGGCCCCAGAGAGCAGTAGTGGTGACCCCGCGATGGCTGAGGACACGGGGACAGAGTCGGAAATAAGACTAGTGAGCATGGCGGTGGGTTCTGACTGCTTTGTTTTTCATATATTCAGATGCACTTTTGCATTTCTGGAAAACGCCTGTAGTTCCTTTGGTGTGTCTACAGCAATGGTTTCTTAAATGGGGGGCGGGGGGATGATGGCTGCCTACCTGCCTTAACGCGGGAACAAGTAGGTCCCGGCAGAGAAAGAACGAGAACATTTCACAAACTGGGGTATCTGTGTGTTTCGAGTGATGAAGGAGTGGTTGGTGGGAAGCAATAGGCCACATAGTAAATAGAGCACCAGACGCAGATTCATGAAGAACTAAGTCTGAAACTTGCCTCCATTACTCATGACCAGACTGGCTGTGAACCTCAGTCTTCCCATCTGTATAATGGGAATATTAACAGGGTCTGCCTCGCGCAGTTGTTTTGAGGATCAAAGGAGATAAAATAAGTAATGTACTTTATAACCCTTTAAGTGCTCTATAAGGTTAGTAATTACCGCCACCCCCGCCGCCGCACTGCTGTCACCACTGGTGGTAACGACCTGTACTTGGACTGACCCAAAGCCATTCTTTAACATGCCAGGAGCCAGAGTCTCACGTTCTAGACATCATAAAGTACGGAATTTTCCCACGCATCATTAAGGCTGCTGTGAATGCTTTTTATATGAATATGAATATTTTTCACATTTAGGGGAAGAGAAGAGAAGGGAAGGATACCACACAACTGAGCTTGCAATCAGCAAGACTCACCCTCATGAATCTAAATCTGGCCTCAAATCGTTACTGACCATGTGACTCTGGGCAAGTCCCACCACCCTGTTTGCCTCAGTTTCCTTATCTGTAAGATCAGCTAGCGAAGGCCATGGTGAACCACTCCAGTATCTGTGCCAACAAAACCCCAAATAGGGTCATGAAGAATTGAACTCGATCGAAATGACCGAACGACAGCACAGAGCTCCAGTTAGGTGCCAGGTACTGTGCTAAATTCTTTTACAAATATGATCTCAATTGCTCCATTTAAACCAATTGAGAGAGGGACTAACCTGTGGACTGGCGCCTATGAAGCATGTTTATGAAGCCCTCCGGCCTCCCAGGCTGACCCGGTGACTTACTCATACCCCACCCGTGACTGAAGTCGATTCCGGGCGTTATTTTAGTTCACGATACCTTAGTTGGAACGGGATGAGACCTGGGGTACTTCAATAAAAGCCTAGTGCATTTCCCTAGATCAACGTAGACTTCCTCTGCACGGACCAGCTAAAGTCACTCTAAAGTTAAGGGAAGCCAAACTTCTTATTCGAATCTCTTAAACAGTGGGACAGACAGAGGGGTTCCTAAAGGTTACTTCTCCACTCCAGGGTCCCGTCCGTTAGGCAACGTCTCTCGGTGCTGGCTGGATCAAAATGATCTTGGGGATGGGATGCGTAAGGGACGGTGTGACGATCCCGATAAAACTCCAGCTGGATCTGACGCACTGTCTCATGTCTCCATTCCTGCTTCCTACATGGCGAATATTGGAAACACATTGGACTTATTTTCCCTTTTAAGAAGCTGTTGTCTTAGGTTTCCGTCTTTAAGCTGTCCTAATTTCTATGAAGCAATATCCCGTGTAATAGCTCAAGGTGTTTCCACGCTTGCTTTCAGAGAGAAAAGAGGGCTCTGCTTTAGGGGGTAAGGGACTGGCCGGTGGGGGTAGGAATACAGGAGACAAAGAAACTCAAACTAATTGGGCTCATCTCAGAAAACTGGGATCTTATGAATTATTTATTACGCCACTGACCCCAGCAGCAATGTAGGTTTTGGGCCTTGCCAAGAACAAATTAGGCTGTCTGCATTTGTTACTCCTCCCTTGTCTTAGCAAGAAACAAGGCCGGGAGCCAGGACAAAGGATCAACAAGACTAAAGATAAGGCTCACTCCACCGGTTCTTTTGCAGAGACTTCACATCTGAGGCCCAACCATTTTCCCCCCAAAGCCAGAAGGATAACGAGGTTGTGTTTGCACTTCTGGAAAATCTGGGTATCAGAGGTATCGGGGGCATTTCCAATGTTACACATGCTGAGGGATATGGAACAAACATGACCTCAAATAATGGCCTTGGCCGGGGACAGATGACTTCAGGTCACTGTTTTCACTTCAAAAAAACCTGCCGCTAGGACGTACTAAGGGCAGAGGAGGAGACAAAGTTTAAATAGCTTATGACCTCTGGCTTCTAGAAGCTCAGGATCTTAGAGACATTCTCCATCTTTAAGACTCAGTTTATGCCGTTTTAGACAGTTTTTTTTTTTTTTTTTAAATACAGTATGTTTACACCTTCCATAAAGCAGTGAATGGTCTTCATGAATTGTCATGGGTTAAAAAAAAAAAAAAAAAAAAAATCCATCATTCGGTGACCAAGACTTTGGCACAGCTAGAGAAAGTCTTCCGATGATGGATTGTGTAGACAGCTACAAAGTGAGTTGCTGGCTTGTATTTTTTTTTTAACTTGGAAGGACCTACAAGGGTTTGGAATCTGTTGCAAAATCTTCTAGAAGTTACTGACTAACTCTAGGAGGTAATGGGCACTTCAGGGGAAGAAAAGGGATGGAACATATACTCAAATGACCATAATACATGCATGGGGAGCGAACAGGAGTGGTAGGAACCTAGGGCCATCTGAGGTCCCGGGAGGGAAGGATCGTTACAAGTGGGTGTGCCAGTTTTCAGATGGTGGGTTCGGCTGCCTCCGGTTCAGGAGCCAAGCTCCAGGCCCGATGCGGCTCTTGCTCTTTGTCTGTATTTACTTCCCCACCACGGCCATACTTCCTGTGCAGTCACAGTGTGATTAGGGTGAAGAGCTCCCAGTCCTAACCCCGCTTTGGAGGGTCTTTCCCTGGGCGATCGTTACATCAGTGTCTTAATGCTCCTCAAAGGCAGACCAAATAAGAATATTCTTTGGGGGTAAAATCTCTCATCTTCTTCCTTATAAGATAATTCTTCTGGTACATTAGTATATAACTTACATAAGAAAACTAACTATAAAGTCATAGAAAATGTTACAACTTACATGGGAAAATGATAAAGTCACGGAATATTAGAGTTGGAAAGAATCCTCGCAATGGGCCAGCCCAGCCCCTTCATTCAAAGCTGGGACTTAGAGGAGTTATGGGATTAAAAGAATGCCCTTCAGCGGGTTAACAGCAGAGAGACACAGAGCCTGAGCTGAAACAAAGAATCTAGAGGCTGGAGTGAAGGCTAAAGATTAATTAAGAAAATCAAATCCTATTGTACAAAATTAAAAACAAACTAATTGTACGGTGGATAGAGCACTGACCCTGAAGTCAGGAGGACTCGAGATCAAATCTAATCTCAGACACTTAACACTCCTACCTGTGTGACCCTGGGCCACACTTACCCCCACTTGCCTCAGCAAAACAAAACAAGACAAAACAAAAAAACCCCAAAACTTAATTAGTTTAAGGACAATAAAGGCCCATAGGAGTATTGTTTCATTCCTTGAAAGATTGCATTTCCGTAATGGCATCTGGCAAGACTTGAAATTGGATCTTCCTGGTTCTAAATGCATCACACTATCCACCATTCTACATTATTTAATGGAAGCTTTTCCACAAGACTATCTTCCAAAAATTGTTTGGCTTTCAATCATATTCTTAGCAGCATGGCCAAATATAATAGCAGGGTTACAGAGCTACAGGAGGCCTAGAGGGGCCCCCCGTCCCAGGATACTTTGGGCCCCGTCTATATGGTAGTAACTTGACCTCAGATGGATAGAAATTCATCCCATTTCTGATGATTTGCAGAGAACTCAAATTCCACAAGCTCCTCTAGAAACTCATTTTAATGGAGTAAAATTTCACTAAAGTCCCAAGACAGTCAAAATTCTGAAAATCTTATGAAATATTGTAAAAGTAAATATAATTCTATAATTTTCGTGTGTATTGATCCTTGTTGGCAAAAGAAAGAAAGAAAGAAAGAAAGGAAGGAAGGAAGGAAGGAAGGAAGGAAGGAAGGAAGGAAGGAAGGAAGGAAGGAAGGAAGGAAGGAAGGAAGGAAGGAAGGAAGGAAGGAAGGAAGGAAGGAAGGGGGGAGGGAGGGAGGGAGGGAGGGAGGAAGGAAGGAAGGAAGGAAGGAAGGAAGAAAAGAAAAGGAAGAAAGAAGGAAGGAAGGAAGAAAAGAAAGAAAGAAAGGAAAGCAGAAATGCTTGGGGATAGACTTTAAGGTAAGGCAAGAAGTTTATGATCAGTAAATCAGGTGTCTATCTAAGTAGCTGCTCATGTAAAAACAAATTGTTCTCTTACGTTAAACATCCAGCTAAGTGAAGTGAGTTGAACCAAGAGAACATTGTACAAAGCAACAACAAGATTATGTAATGATAATTCTGATGGACATGGCTCTTTTCAACAGTGAGGTGATTCAGGCCAGTTCTAATAGATTTGTGATGGAGAGAGCCCTCTGCCCCCAGAGAAAGGACTATGGGAACTGAGTGTGATCAAAGCATAGTATTTTCACTGTGTTATTGTTTGCTTGCTTATATATTTTTTCATTATGTTTATTTTCTCCTTTTGAGCTGACTTTCCTTGGATAGTATGATAATTGTGGAAATATATTTATATAGAACAATTGCAGATGTTTAACATATATTGGATTATTTGCTGACTAGAGGCAGAGGTGAGAGGAAGGGAGGGAGAAAAAAATTGGAACACAAGGCTTTGGAAGAATGAATGCTGAAAACCATCTTTGCATGCATTTTGAAAAAAAGAAAGCTAATATAAATAAAGTAAATGTCTTTTCTGAGAATAAATCATCCTTTTTTTGAGGGTAGGGATGATGGTCTTATTATTAATCTCTCGATCACCTCGGCACTCTCTGTAAAGGTCCTGACCAGCATTTCTCAGATCTTAAGACTAGACTCCCCTACACCAAATGTTCCCATACAAAGTACCAAATCTTTCCTGAAGTTTGAGTGGAAAGCAATCCAGACCGAGTGGAGGCTCTTGGCCTGGGCCTCTCATGGAGGCAGTTCCAGCTAGTAGCCAAAGCCAATTTCTTTTCTGTCTCTCCCTGAGAAGGGAATGGGCATTTTTTGGTGAATGGAAACAGGAAGTAGGGAGGGATTTATTCTTTTCTGACAGAAGTTGTTTTTAGTATCAAAAAAGAAGTCTCCCCTGCTTCTCAGGTTATGTGAGGTTACGTGTGACAGTTTCTGGCTGAGAGCAGCTGGCTTATGTATTTCCACTTTTTTCTCTCTCCTAATTCCAGGTGTTAGGCATAGTTCCCTGATCCGTAGTTGCTGGCTTTCCTGCATATGAAGCAAGAAAAGAAGACTCCAAAAACTGTAATAAAAGCTTTATGATGAAGGCAGTGTTTAGATAACAAGGTGGAACGTTAGGTAATATTACATTAATGTCTTCTCTGTCATCACCATTCTTATTCATAAAAGAAAAAAGGAATTCATTTCACCTGTGAAATCAGGAACAGAAATGAATCCTTTAAACGTGTTTTGTTGCTTTTTAGAACTTCTGGAATTACCATCTACAACTTAATTCATTTGACTTTCGGTATTTCATGTCACATTCTACTTCCATTGATATTTCTAGCATCCAGGTTCATCGAAAGACATATTGTGGACAGCCCAGCGCCCACCGTATCCCCAAGTGTGCTTGTGATTTCTAGGAGCTTGCCCTTTGCCTCTGGGATTAAACAAGAACCCCGAGGTTGGGTCTTTGCGTATGATGCCTCCATGTTGCTTTTCTACGCTTATTTCACGTAGTATGGTAGCTAATATCGAGTTGGCATTTAATCAATGCTTGCTGACTGACCGAATGAGACACGATCTGGGTGTGTGAAAATTTGCAAAATTCAGAAATGGCTTAGAACCATTTTTCTGCATGGAAGAAGACACTGGCTATACCAAGGCTAATGTGACAAAGGAAAGGGAAGAGGAGAAGTCTGCAAGGACCCAAAATCACATTAAGCCGATAGAGAATGGCGTATAACAAAATTCTGTAAGGATGGAAGGTCAATTCGTAGAGTTCAGCCACTCTAGGTAGAGGCTTATGAATACCATTACTTAAGGGAGCACAGACTAGTTCAGAACCCCAGAACCCCTTCCTGAACTACATGGAAATATATAGAAATTAAATTTCCATGTAAGCATTCAGACATTGAGATGAAAAGGAGGGGATAGGCAAGAAATACCTTTTAAACAAGGAGACGGCACAGAATCTCTGGGTCCATCCAGCCCGAAGGTGGGTTTGTGAAGACAGCAAAAGAGAACGATTAGATTTTACTCAAGCATAGAAGTTAGCTGCTTTTGGAAGCAGTCTAATACGATCTCCTGAATGGTGGCAACCAGAGCCCGGTGAGAACGGGCTAGATTTTGGCTTAGCAGCAGACAGAGTTCTTGACTGAACTTCACATATGTGGCTCTAAAGGTGAGAGCACTCTGTGTGGAGAAGTCTGAGATATGAGATGATCTCCAGTTTACTAACATGGAATCACCCGAGAAGAACATGGCCTCAGAGTGTCCACGACTGTAAAATGAAAGTTAAAAAAATAGGGAAGATCACATAACAATTCAGATTGGATAGCTTTCCTTTAGATCTGCTATATAAAAAGGACATGCTCAAAAAATTTTTTTAATGTATTCATCACATGAGTTTCTTAAAAGGAAAATATGGGATACTAAATTATATCTCCCAATTGAATTACTTTACTCAAAGGAGCATTCCTATGGGAAAATATTTTTTTTAATTTATGATGATCTTTGATAATAAAATAATATTTAGTAAAGAAATGCAGAGAAAAACCAGGCTTTATCTTAAGTGAGAGCCAAAACAAAACCTCCTGATGCTGTGTAGGAGAACTCACTTTCAGCTGAACATCAGTCTCAACTTCTAAGCCATGCACTTATACCTCTGTGGAAAAGAAAGGGGAAGAAAGGAAAATCAGTCTTTGTGACTCCAGGCCTAGTCACCAACTATATTCTGGGACATCTCCTGCCACTTAAGAGAGCTGCAGTTATTAGGGATTTTCCCCTTACTTCAACTCTAAATTTATTTCTTTGTAACTTTCAACCACTGCTTTTAGTTCTGCCCTATGGGGTTAAGAAAAATAAGTCTAATTCCATCAGCACACGACAGCCCTTCAGCTCCTTAAAGATGGCTATTGCACACTTCCTGAATCTTCTCCTTACCATTCTGGATGCCCAGTTTTAGGTATTATCCATCTTAAAAAAGGTCCACCTTAAAATGCCACTCCCAGAACTGAACATCATATTCCAGATGTGGTTCTGATAAGACCAATAGTATAATGGGACCATCATCTTTCTAGTCCTGGACATTAGAAATTTCTTAATGAAGATTAATCAACCAATAAACACTTATTAAGCACCTGCTGTATGCAAAGCACCGTGCTATGTGCCTGGGATTAAAAAAAAAAAAAGAGGCATAAAATAGCCCCGTACCTTCAAGGAGCTAATAGGGAAGACAACATGCAAACAAAGATATACAACACAAATAGGACAAATAGGAAATAATTTACATATGGGGTGCTAGAATTAAGAGGAGGGGGAAGGGTTTCCTGTAGAAGGTGGGTCTTAGGCAGGACTTAAAGGAAGCCAGATTAAAACTTCCTGGCTTTCTGGCTGCTAGATCACATTGTTGAATCCTACTGAGTTTGGAGTCCTTTAAAACCTCCTCTCTTTCTCTGGCAAATTGCCTAGGAGCCCTTCTCCATCTTGGACTTTTGACATTGACTTTTTGATCTCTCAAATTCAAAATTTTTACACACATCTCTGTTATTTGCATCTTATTATTTGGTCCAATGTGCTGTGACCTGTCAAGATCTCTTGAGTACTGATTCTGTCATCTAATATATTTGTTATCAGGTTTGCATTCAGTAAGCATGGAATCTATGTCTT
Source organism: Sminthopsis crassicaudata (assembly GCF_048593235.1). Lineage (NCBI taxonomy): Eukaryota > Metazoa > Chordata > Mammalia > Dasyuromorphia > Dasyuridae > Sminthopsis > Sminthopsis crassicaudata. The sequence goes on from NC_133622.1 coordinate 38,838,993, forward strand.
TATTCAGGTCTGAATTATGAAAATATAAGCTCTTAAAGAGTTTAAGTTATGTTGGGAGAAACAAGGGGATTAAAGAAACATTAGGACCTTGGCCAGGACTGGATGGAACAATGAAAGGGGACAAGAAAACAAAGACAGATCTGTCCAACTCCTCTTTTCCTCCCATTTTCTCTGCCAAAATTATCCTTTATATTTGAAATTTTTGAAACAAAAATGACTCGTACGGAGCTGATACTTAAGATAAGTCAAGAATATGAAGACAGCATCTAGTTATCTGGGATGAATTTGAGTGAATTTGAGTCACTTGGCCCAGTTGAACAACATCCTCAGAGAGTGAGAGTTGGCCTATATGATTGCTGAGCCATCAGCGGGAATGGCTGAAAGATTGTGAAAAACAAGAAGTGGCACAAGATTGGAGAAAGACAAATGTCCTAATTATCTCCCCAAAAGGAGAGTAGCAATTAGTACTAAAGGCTGGTGAGCAGGGCATCTATTCCATAGGAAAATTCTGAAAGAGATCATTAAAGAGACAGCTAGAGACTATCTGTAAAGAGCAGTGAGGGTTACAAAATGTTGGCGTGGTTGCATCAAGAATGTATCCTGCCAGGTTAGGTCCATTGCTTCTTTGAAAAACAGGACTGCTAAAGTAGTAGATAAAAGGAATGGGTTCAGTTTATTCTGGAGAAGAAAAGACTCAGGTGGCCATGACTGATAAGTCAGAAAGGTTGTCATGTGGGAGAGGATTGGACTTGGTCTGTTTGGCCCCCGTGGGAAGAACCAGGACAAATGGAAAGGAATTGCAAAGCCACATATTTAGGCTGGATATTAGGAAAAACTTTGCTAGGGTAGCATGGGCTGTCCAAGAGATCTTCAAGCAGAGGCTGGCTTTCACTGATAGGGAACACTCTGCCTTTCAAGGTATCCAAGTCCTTTTTTGGGACATAGTTACATATATTGAGCCCCAAGCTGCCCCTCTAAAGCTTTTATCTATGGGTTCTAATTTTACCTGCTGGGGCCAATTAAGTCTAAATCCTCTTCTGCCTATCAACAGTTGAAATATTAGGAAAATAAAAAGATGGAGATCATGTCTTTTCCTAAAACTTCCCTTCTCTAGGCTAGAAACAAATCTTTTAATCACATTTTTTGGGGTATGGCACAGTTTTCCTGTGAATTTACAATCCTGTTTGTTCTCATCTGCAACTGGTCCAGCTTGTTAACATTCTCACAATGTGGTCCTTATGTCTGAACAAGGTACTCCAGATGTAGCTGACCAACACAAGGGATTATCACCACCTTTGCCCGAGAAACACAGGCAGATCGTGAAAACGATCTACGATCAGTTTAGCTCTTGTAGCTGCCACAATATACTGTTGCTCATATACAACTAAAACTCCTACAGTTAGGTCTTTTTCTTGACATTTCATTTGACATGAAATGAGATCAATGACAATTTCTCCCTTCTGCCTTTATGAAGTGCCTTTTTTTTTGTAGTTGAATCTATTTTTTATTAATTTTATAATTACAACATTTTTTGACAGTACATATGCATAGGTAATTTTTTATAACATTATCCCTTGTACTCCCTTCTGTTCCAAATTTTTCCCCTCCTTCCCTCCACCCCCTCCCCTAGATGTCAGGCATTCCCATACATAGTAAATGTCTTATAGTATATCCTAGGTACAATATATGTGTGCAGAACCGAATTTTGTTGTTGTTGTTGCAAAGGAAGAATTGGATTCAGAAGGTAAAAATAATCTGGGAAGAAAAACAAAAGATGCAAACAGTTTACACTCATTTCCCAGTGTTCCTTCTCTGGGTGTAGCTGATTCTGTCCATCATTGATCAATTGGAATTGGATTAGCTCTTCTCTATGTTGAAGATATCCACTTCCATCAGAATTCATCCTCATACAGTATCATTGTTGAAGTGTAAAATGATCCCCTAGTTCTGCTCGTTTCACTCAGCATCAGTTGATGTAAATCTCTCCAGGCCTCTCTGTATTCCTCCTGCTGGTCATTTCTTACAGAACAATAATATTCCATAACATTCATACCATAATTTACCCAACTATTCTCCAATTGATGGACATCCATTCATTTTCCAGTTTATGAAGTACCTTTTAAAAAAATCTGTTAGTTGACATGTTTCTCCTATTAAACTTTTTTTTTAATTTAATTTTTTTTATTTTATAATTATAGCTGTTTTTTGATAGTACATATGCATGGGTAATTTTTTACAACATTATCCCTTGCACTTACTTCTGTTCAGATTTTTTCCCTTCTTCCCCCAACCCCCTCCCCCAGATGGCAGGCAGTCTTATACATGTTAAATATATTACAGTATATTCTAGATACAATATATGTGTGTAGAACCGAATTTCTTGTTGCACAGGAAGAATTGGATTCAGAAGGTAAAAATAATAGTTTACACTCATTTCCCAGTGTTCCTTTTCTGGGTGTAGCTGATTCCGTCCATCATTAATCAATTGGAATTTCTCCCATTAAACTTAATTATGAGCACCTCTGTTTCCCTTCTTGGCCAGGTAAGAAAGATTTTCCCTACACTGGATGCTTTGTATAACCTATATCAAAGTGCTTGCCTTCTTAACAAGGAGGGAAAGAAAAGAGGGAGGGAGAGAATTTGGAACTGAAAAATTTTTTAAATGTTAAAATTGTCTTCACATATGATTGGGAAAAATAAAGTATTACATTTAAATTGGATGTTGATATAACTAACTTGTTTAGAAACTTATTTTTGAGAAAAAAGCAGAAGAAAATCTGGTTCTTAGATTATGTCTTTTTATTAATTTTTATTTTTATTTATATTATTTATATTTATATATGTAGCATATATAAATATATATTATTTATATTATTTGACTTTATTACAATAATGATCTACTTTATTTCAGGCATTAAAACTAACTAGTATTACAGAAAAGGATGAAATAAAGAACATTCAGAACAAATTAAGATCCTCTTTCACATGAAGACTGAGAGTTCTTAGCAGTGTACCAGGTATACCCAAAAATAAAGAAAGTGAATAAATAAAGCACCTTCATTAACAACTAAAATGTACACGGGTATGATCAGCCACATTAAATTCCTCCACCATCGGCATGGAATCATATAACAAGAAAATCTATGTAGAAGAACAGTTGTTAAGACCAAAGTCCTAAGTCTACAAGGCAATAGAAAAGGTCATTTTATGAATGCTCCAAATGGGGAAGGAAAGGGCGCTTGGGAGAGTCATTGATGGGCGGGCATTGGAGTCTTGCCTCTGACAAACGATTCTAGGTGTCTGGTCATGCGTGGGTTACACATACTTAACCCCTCAATGCTTGTGGTAACTCTCTAGCTCTCTGAGTTACTATGGTTTACTCATCTGTGGCAGTGGAGATTTTTTCCACACCAAGAGTTCTCTATCCTGATGAAATTACAGATATAGACCAAATAAAATGTAATGGAGAAGACAACATGTACTAAATGTACATTTTTCCCCCTGTGAAATTCGAGTAAACGACCTTTTCATATAATAAAAATTTAGCCATTTTCCATGATACCTCTTTCTGCTTCTTTGATTTTGACCTGATTTTCATATTCTCCACATTTTGTCCCTCTAATTGTTCCTAGCAGACCAAATGCTCAACATTTAAAAGTATGGTTTGCTTAAAGTCCAGGCAAGCCGGCACTGCCAAACATTTTCTTTTCATCTCCCTTCCAACTCCACGTCGAAGGTGAAGGAGTGAGGAGGTCAGGAAGGGCCAGGAGGCCAGGACAGCTCCGAGCACTGGCTGTCCCCAACTATCTAAACAGTCTTCTAATAAACGGCGCTGGAATTCAGAAGACCTGAAGCATTTCTGCTCAAGGGAAGCCATCTATCAGATTTTTAATGACCGGGGCACAGGGGAGAACTATATATAAGCCAAATCCCTGGACTGATTCTTTCCTTCAAATAGCAAAGGGCAATTGAATACATAGTTTAGTCAATATACTGAGTGACGGACCTATAAACTTAAGAAAAAAATAGACATAGTTTGATAAAATTGGTCTCTTTTGCAATTTTTTGGGCTCTATTTCATATATTTAAAATACTATTCTGAGGAGGGCTCTGGAGCCTTCTCCAGACCACCAAAGAGGTTCTTAATTTTAAAAAATAGGTTAAGAACGCTTGTTCCTAGTGAGAATTCACAACCCTTTCACATTTTAGTAGCTGGTCTGAGTTGCTATGGCCAGTAACTTTTTTAGGAAAAAATAGGGTGGGAAGAGAATTCCTTATACAATTAAATGGATGCTTTAATAAACGTGTTAGCAAAAACCGACTTCTCAAACAAGGAAGGGACATTAAAACCTGCAGGGAAAACAATATGTTCAGATAATTGAGGAGTTTCTCATTAGGAGGAAGTAAGAAAAAGTACATTCTTCTTATTTTAGGAAATGCACAGTTTGCCATCGATTCTTGAAATATTCCTGTTGCTTTAAGTATCATTCTGGTCTTTGAAATGATACCCTGGTAGGGTTCCCCTTTAATCATAGGATCTGCTGGTCAGAGACACTATAAAAAGAAGCTGTGGTTAGGTATCCATTCTTCAGCCACAAAAGGAGGCTGGGTAACAACAAACACACACGTGGGGTGTGTGTGGTAAGTGATGGAGCCTTCAAGAGGCTGATTCCAGTAATTGGAGGATCCACAGCCTTCCATTCCAGCCATGTGTCTCCTATACATTAGTGGGCACAGACTGGAAGTCATAGGAAAAACACTTGAAAAAACTGAACACAGAACCCAGGGAATAAGACAAGGATTGTTTACTACATAAAAATGCCAGGTTCCTTTGGGATGGGTAAGTTCCTCTAGTGTAAGGGGCCTTTCTGAAAGAGGGACCCATAAACTAAAAAACAAAACAAAACAAAACAAAAAAAAAAAACAAAAAGGTTGTAGTATACATATATTGTATTTAATGTATACTCTAACATGTATTGGTCAACCTGCCATCTTGGGGGGGGGGGGAGGAGGGGAAAAATTAGAACAAAAGGATTGGCAATTGTCAATGCTGTAAAATTACCCATGCAAATATCTGGTAAATAAAAACAATTAAAAAAAAAGACATAGTTTGATAAAATTAGTTTCTTTTACAACTTTGTGGGTTCTATTTTATATTTAAAAATATTATTCTGAGAAGGGTTCTAGAGCCTTCTCCAGACCATCAAAGGGATTCTTAATTAAAAAAAAAAACTTTAAGAACCTTTGTTCCTAGTGACAGAATCCACATTTTAGTAGGCAGTCTACCTGAGCCGCTATGGCTAAAAAACTTATCTCCAATCTTAAAGTGAGGGCAAAGTACTATACAAAGGAGTTATTAAAATCATTCTGTTTGCAGACTATTTTGAATTTTATTTGCTTTTCAGAGGCAGAGCTCGTGGATTCCATGCAGTCTATGAATTAGGTAGATAGAAAAGAAAAGGGCAAAAAGCTTGGGAGGAAGGGACATCTGAGAATTTGCAATAGATAAAGAAAGGAAAGTTATAGTCAAAGTCAAAAATAAGCCAACTCTGGGCATGGTTTGATATGAACTCTGAGATTTAAGGCAGGTTTTTTGTTTTTTTGTTTTTTTTTTTTTAAATGGGGGTGTGTGGGGCAACTAGGTGGCGCAGTGGACAGAGCACCAGCCCTGGATTCAGGAGGACCCGAGTTCAAATTTGGTCTCAGACACTTAAGACTTCCTAGCTGTGGGACCCTGGGTAAGTCACTTAACCCCAGCCTCAGAAAAAGGAAAAAAAATTTAAAAAATTAAAATGGGGGTGGGGTGGGGAAGTAGGGAAGCAAGATATATTAGGAACCTGAGGCTGGTAAAAGGGAATAAGCTCAGGAGGAAAGGTTCTACATAACAAAACTCTGATGATGAATTTTTAAATGATTTTATTAAGGAAAGGGGAAAAGAGCTGTCTAAATAATATAGTTGTATGGGGAGCTCATTGATGAACTCAGATTAAAAAAACCATGCACTAAAAATAACCCCCACAAGTGACAGGATGAATATGACAGGGTCATAAAGGTGAAAGCCCCTAATAATCCCAGTCTTTTGATAAATGCACAGGACAAATAAAGGCATTTTTAAGTACTGCTCAAGCCAAGAGAAGAAATAAAAGAGACTGCTTGGGAGAGACGGGACAATGATAAAAGATGACCAAGAAAAGGCAAGACTAGTCAGATCTTAAAACTTTGCTTCTGTTTTCTCTCTAGAAGGATAATCTTAAGACAGAGAAAAAGATAAAAAACCAGTTAACAGGGAGAAGCAAAAGGTAATAAGTTTGGCCATGACTGGAAAACTTCAAGAGGAACCCCAAAGACTACTTGCAGAAGAGGCTATGGCAGAGATTCATGCTTCAGGAGAAGGGGCTGGGCTATCAGAATTTCTTAAATACGACTCCTTTTGCCTGAGAAATTTTCATACAACCCTGGGTATAGGTACATAAACTATGTAGGCAAATAAAATATTTATTGATAATAAATCATTACTTCCTGATGCCCACATTTAGTTATGTGATCCTGACCCACAGTTTAAGAAGCTCTGGGTAGATGACCATGATTCTATAAAGTCAAAGATATTAATAAAATCTATTAAAAATAAATGATTAAGATTCACAAATGTGTACTTTAACTTATAGATTTTTATCCTCTTATCTCCTCAGACAACAAATTTCATATTTTCATAGAATCTCTGGATTTTTGAGTTAACAGGAGTAGCAAAGTAATAGTAATAATAGTAAAGTAACAATAGCAGTAGCAGTAGTAACAATAAAGTAATAGAAGTAGCAGTAGTAGAGTAGTAGTAAAATAGTATAAGTAATAGAAGTAGTCATAGTAAAGTAATAGAAGTAGCAGAAGTAAAGTAGCAGAAGTAATAGTAAAACAATATAATAGTAGTAGTACTTGTTGTTATTATAGTAGTAATAGTAGTAGCAGTGGCAGCTAGTGGCACAGTAGAGAGTGCCAGAGCTGAGTCCGGAAGACTCCTCTTACAGCCTCAGACACTTCTTGGCTGTGTGACCCTGGGCAGTCACTTACACCTGCTTGCCTCAGTTTCCTCATCTGTAAAATGAGCTGGAGAAGGAAAGGCAAACTACTCAGATATATTTGTTAAGAAAACTTTTCATGGGGTCATGAAAAGCTGAACAAAACTGAAAATGACCTATCAGGAATAGCAGCCATAGTAGTAACTATGACATGAAGTGCTTTAAAATTTGCAAAGTGTTTTACAGCATTATCCCGTTTGAGTCCCAGAACAACCCTGTAAGAATGGGTTCAGTTATTACTATTGTCCTGATTTTGTAGATAAGGAAACAGGAAGGCAAATAGGACTAACTTGCATTTCCCAAACCTCATTCAGGTGCATTAATGTGCACCTGAAGAGCCTCCCCCTTACAGCATGCCCTTTGGAAAGCTGGAGTGACAGGGAGGCTCACCACTTCGTCCTTCTATCCATCCTGAATTTACGTCTTTTGGGGAGCACACCTGAGCAGGACAGGGATTATGAAATCAGGCTCCGCTTCCTCCTTTTTTCCCCCTGAAGCAACTAGGGTTAAGTGACTTGCCTAGGGTCACACAGGCAAGAAGTGTTAAGTGTTTGAGGTTAGATTTGAACTCAGTCCCCCTGACTTCAGGGCTGGTGCTTTGTCCACTGCACCATCTAGCTGCCCCTCTCTGCTTCCTCCCTGCAAGACACTAGCTCCTTGGGATTATTGGTAGAGTTGGATGCAATAATCTCTGAGATCCTAGGTTGCAGCCCTGCTCCCCCCCCAGCCTCCCTGCTCCAGTTGGTAAGGTCGGTAGTTGACATTCACCTGATGCATTTGCCTTTATCACTTTATAGACACTGAGTATCCCTTCTCTTAACAACTGAGTCTGGTTCTTTACGGCTTGTCCTTCTATAGCAAATATACGTTCCTCTTGACCTGTTGTGAATCTGCCTGACCAAAGGATACCTGGTCTAGCCTAAACGCTTAGTAAATTCTGGCTGAGGGACTGAGGAGGTGGAAACCTGTGGTGACTAGCCAGAAGGCAACATGAGGAACCAGAGAGGAAAGGTTTTCCCCAGACTGGAAGAAGAATCAATACTCACTTTGCTCCACAAAGTTGTTAGAGGGAAAATGTCTTGTAAATCTACATACAGGTGAATGATTATTACCAGGATCAAATCAGAGCTTGAAACAGACAAATGAAGAAATGTGGTCCAAGGAAGGGTGCAGGGCTAACAGCGAGAGGCTGCCTCTTTCTTCAGGAATATGGGTTTTTATTCCTGCCCTTACCTGTGAGCCACATCCTGCCCCTCCCTTCAAGTTCCTAGAAATTGGACAGCTCCCAGGCAAGTAATCATCCCCCAACAGCAGAGGACATGCATCTCCCTGTGCCCTTTGCCATGGATCATTTCAACTACCCTTCTCTGGACTTTCTCCAGACCTAAGTTTATCTCTTGAACTACAAGGCCTAATCCTGCCAACGGGGCTGCAGGCCTGAGCAGACGAAGGTTCTTGTAGGAAAAAAAGGCAAATGTTTTTAGTTCTATTTCCAATACTCTTCTTAATCCACAGCATCTTGTTGGCCTTTTACCTGAAGCAGCAGGCTGGGTTGATACCTCCAGGAAATGTTTTTCAATGACTCCAAAAGGCCTTGATTTGGTTCCAATGATAAGGAGAACCCATAAGCCTTTAAGTCCATGGTTTATTTAAACCTGGACTCAGTTAGATTGCAGGGTCCTTGAGGAACGTCACTTCCTTTTATTTAATTTTATTCCTTACAGTAACTTATGTATTTTTTTTTCGATTGGTTAACTTGATTAAACAATGTGGGTTATTTCCCCTAATGTGTTATCTTGCACACACCCACACAAACCCATTTGCCATTTTCTGCTCACCCACACAGTCCTGGCAAGGTCTTTGTGCATTTTATCTATGTCAGCTCACATAAAAAAAACTAAGTTTATATATAGTGAGTGTCCTTAATGAACTCCAAATATTTTCCATGAACTATTTCTTGGATCTTTTTGTCACTTTGTGGCAGATAAGAGATCCATATCAAATGACTAGAAATACCACTTTTAAAATGAATAATGGACTCAAAACAAGACAGAAACATTTGGTCATTAAACCAAGAATCAAGTAAATAGATTTAGTTTTTTGGGTTCAAACTCAGTGAGATTCTTATGATGTCAAGGCTGAACAGAACAATACAAGCTCCTCATTAACTACAGAAAGGAAAACAAAATATTCTTGGCAAATAGTAAGGGAGGGAGAGGGTGTGTGCCAAAAGGAGTAGGAAGGTTGAGAGCAGCATGTGATGTTACCTTTTATAATAATCTTCTTTTTCAAAATCTGATGGATAGTAGAAGTTTAAATTCTGAGACTTCAAGCACAATTTTTTTACCCACCCCCCTCATCTCTCCCGTAATTTTTCTGCCAGAAGAAACACCCTCATAGGGACTATAGATTTCTCCCCTCCTCCCAATACTGAAGGAGCTAGTTGGGAAGTAGCCAGGTTTACAGAGTCATATAAACTTAAAACTTTTAGAACTATTACATCTTACTTTTAAAAAAGGAACACTTCTAAATAATTCTAACTATATTGAATGCAGTTCCATTACAATAAATCCTTTGAAAATGGTTTAAAGAAAATGGAGCTGAAATGAATTTCCATAGAGACCTTGGGGGAAAGGCACTTGAAGGCCAAAATTCAGCAGAAACACGCTCTTCTACAGCACTCAAAGATCTGATTTCAATCTTTCCATTTGGACTTTTTTTTTTATACTATTTCTCCCAAGGTGGGTGAAAAGAGAAAAGGAACATTATTTTATACATTTCTGTACAATCATGACTATTCTGTATCTATTTCCAGAGCAGTACTGCTTTGCACAATGCTTGTAATAAAAACTTCATACTAAATCTCTATGCACCTTATGAATTTCACTGAATTTTTTTTAAAGAAAACCCTACTCAGGTTCCTTTAATAATACTAGCAAATGGCTCCAGCTTTCCACAGCTGCAGAGGTTTGCTTTCCCCAGAGATTTTCAATGGTACGATTCATGCTTCCAATCAAAACAGTGACAGAGTTGACATGATTTACAGACTAGAAGGGGCTGATTAGGGAATTGCACACTACTGAGCAAATATTAAATAGTTCTGAGTAATTTTTAATATTCAGTGTTTTCTATCTTCACAACAAAAGACAAGCCAAAAATTATTTCCTGTCCAAAAAAGTAAGGGGAAAGGGAACCCGTATTTAAGATGTCTCTTTCTCTGTTGTTGAGGTTTTGGCAGATAACTTTCACCTATGAGAGAGGCTGGCTCCTTAAACAATTTTATCCTTATAATTTCAAATGGGAACCATCTGCACTTTTAAAATCTAACAAGAACTCATATTTATGAGGTCACAACTGGGCTCCACCGTACCTCTCTGCGAACTGGTCGAGTTTCTTCAATTGAGCTACAGAAGTTTGCGTCGATATAGGTTGAGTAAGTAGCCAGAATTCATAGGCTAGTATTAAATTTCTGATATTCTGGGATGGTTATTCTCTCTCTTTGTCTCTCTGTCCTGTCTCTCTCTTTCTCTTACTTCTCTCTCTCTTCCTTTCCCTCCCTCCCTCTCTTTCCCCCTTCCCTCTCCTTCTCTTTCTTTCTCTCTATTTTTTCCTCTCATCTCAACCATGAACCTACGATCCATGCATTCGTGAGTTCTTTTGAAAAATAAAACAACGGTTGGGGGTGGAGGGAGAGAGAAAATAGACAGCATTTCTACCTGAATAAATTAATATTTAAAGACTATTTTTATCAGTCTAACTTTGGTTTTTACAAGCAATTCCTTCTTAGAACTGGAGAGACTTGGGCAGAAAAATAATCTCCCTAAACATACAAAATCCCTGCAGCAGTCAAAGGGTCAATGGTCCCAAATAGCTTTCAGGTTCAAGTATGGAGGAGATGTTTCTTTAACTTAGAGCACTGGCAACAAGAAAGCCACACTTGTGTTAGACTGAATCATGGCTTGACAAGAGATTCCAGCCCATAAATATGAGTTGTACATTCAGCCCTTACAAATTGTATAGTTTGCAAATCTCCAGGGAGGAACCTGATATGGGGAATTGGCAAAACGTCTTATTAGCATAAAATGTCAGGGAGAAAAAGAATCTGCAGGCGAATAAAGGACTCCAGCAATCACTCTGTGTTTGGAGTCTAATTATAAACGTACAGACCTGTATGATCATGTGTTACACATTATGGAGAAGCCCCGAGGCTATTTGTCTGCTCTATAGGCCAATCTGATGGTTTTACATATGTTGAGGTTTTTCTTTTCTACTTCAAAAAAATTATTTTTAAAAATTAAAATTCTTCTCTTTCTTGATTCTAATGATGGCAGAATCCTGTAATTCTCGGTACGCAATTGGATCATGTATTTATTTTTAATCAGGAGAAATGAAATAATGCCATCTTACTAGCCTAGTTTAGTCCCACAGACAAAAAAAAAAACACAAAACAAAACCAAAACCCCACTCACCTGCATTTAAGGAGTTAATTGTCATTTTATTAATTTTGCTCAGCTTCTTTCTCTTCCTACCTCCCTCTCTTTCTCTCCCCCTTCCTATTTTTTTTTTATAGAAACCTAATGAAAACCATGTTTATGTGCTCAAAGGAACAGAAGAAATTCATTACTCTGAGGAATAACACACTCCACAAGTGAAATGAAAGTAATCTTATTTATGACAGGAAGGGGCCTTAGCTAGACTGAACTCCACCACATTGAGACTGATAGGAGCAGGAGGGAAGAAGCTGCAAACCCGGCACCATTTGCAGAGGGAGGCCTTGCATGGGCAGCTTTGTTTGGAAACATGCAGGAGACTCACAAAAACTCCTAGTGGTCCTTCAGAAAGGGCAGGTCCCTCGCCTGGAGAGGGGAGAAATGATCTCCGAGTATTTGCTGAACTCTTTCCCCAAAGGCACCTTCCCAGGGTTCCTTGCTGGCAGATTTCAAAACAAAGCCTTAAGTTAGCACTAACATACATTTATCAGGTGCCCCCCTGGGTATGGCGCCAGGGTTCCCTCATTATAAGGTGGTCAGCAGGGACGACAGGGCAAATAAAAGACTTGGCTTCTTAAATATCCCGTTTTTACTGGGAATTTCCATTTGCCCTCTTGGGAATCAAGTCCCCTAGGATTCTCTCTCCTGGAAATGTCTAAAAATGCCCTCCCCTCACCCTTCCAACTTGCCCTTTAAGACATTAATTATTCTCTTTATTAAGGATCACAGGGTCATAGGTCTGGAGCTGGATAGGCCCTTGGGGACCATCTAGTCCAACCCCCTCATTTTACAGATGCAAATACTAAAGTTGAAGGAGACAAAGTAATTTGCCCCAAATCACATAGACAGTAGGTCTCCAGATGTAATATTTGAACCCAGAGCTCCTGACTCCAAAGCCAGTGGTTTTTCCATGGTACCATGTTGCCTAAAGTACCTTGTCTTTACCTTGTAATTATGACATAAGGTCATGTGCTTGCTTAGATGATTAAATCCTATGCTAGTGACAACTGACCTTCATTAACAATATACAAGATTTCCCTGTAATGAAAGTTCCAAAGTGCATCTGTATTCAGTTTTCCATAAAGGAAATAAAGCCCAAGAAATCTGGGCAGTGGATGAAAAATATTCCTTTCTTTTCCAACATTTTGGTTCTGAGTGGTTCCCCTCCCTCCAACTCACAGATCCTCAGAGTTAGAAGGGGACCCTCGGGGCTCCCCAGCCTGCCCCAACGAGAATCTCCAGCATGGCACCCTTTGCTTGGAGGCCTCTACTACGGGGAAATCCTCCCTCTGCCTCCCAAGGAAGTCTCTTCTTCTGTCATTAGTTCCTCTGCTAGTTAAATAATTCAATGGATAACTATTTTAGAAAGTTTTTAAAATTTTTTTTTATTATACAAAGCCTAAATCTGCCTCTCTGCAACTTCCTCTGCCGGCTGCCAGGCTTCTCCCTGGGGCCAAGCTCTGGAGTCAGGAAAACCTAAATCCAAATCTGGCCTCCGATTCTAATTAGCTGTGTGACCCTGGGCAAATCATTAAGCCGCTGTCTGCCTCAGTTTCCTTAAAGGGTAAAATGGAGACGATAAGAAACAAAACAAAACAAAAAACACTTAGTTGTAATGAGGATCAAATGCGATAATTTATAATGTGCTTATCCCAGAGCTTGGTACGTGATAAATGCTTCTTAAATACTCGTTTCCTGCCTAATAACATGAAATAAAATGGGGGAAATTATCTTGGTTCGTTCAGCAATTCAATCGATCAGATTTAAAAGAAATCATTCTGTTCAAATCGGAGGACTTCAAAAAAGGGAATGTCTTCAACGAATTAAAGGTATTAAAGATATTAAGCCGTAATCTTTGGTTTTCCCTTGTCACCCTCAGAATCCAAGCATTCCCATCATATTCACTTTTGGGGAGTATGCTGTTAACTGCTCCTTCACAACCCTTTGGCTCAAGGTCAACTCTCATCTCGGGTTTCACAACAGCTCAGGGGGTCTCCGATTGTCTTAGAGGGTTCTAAAATGGATTTCAATTGGACAAGGAGTGACCCCAAACATATTACGTACTTCACAACTTATGAGGCTTCACTGTCAAAATAAAGTTCATCTCTCCTTCCTTCTGCTTTATAAAGACCCAATATTTTAGGAGGGGAGAAATGTGAAGAAAACCACTTCCAAAAAAGGGTGGGAATCCCTGCTCCCGGAAACACACAGGCCATCATCGTCTTGCCCACGAAGATAATGCTGGACCCTCTCCTACTTGGAGTCTGCAGCTTCTACAGGCTAAAAGCTCCTCGTGCACCACTGGGTCATCATCTCGTGGCAGATGTTTTAAATAAAAGTTAGACATTACAAGCTAATGATTTAGCAAAACAAACAAACACAGAGCCCCCATTTCCCGCAAGTCTGGAGAGAGGAGAGGCACTATATTAAAATGATGGGCTTTATGGAAGGGTTTTTCTTTGTACCTCAGTTTCTCATTAAGGAAAGCACACTATATTTAAGGCAATTTTAAAAGAGCAAGTATAGAAAAAGACCATAATACAGACTTAACCATACACTCCCAGTTGGTCTAGAGCGCAGGCCAATTTTGCACAATTTTGTCCTTCCGACTGCATTAACCCTAACCAGTCTCTAGTTTATGTGTCGCAAGGACAAAGCGGGCTCATGGGGAGGGATCAGCACCGACATTCACCATTATTGGGAAAAAAATTCAAATCCTAATAGTGCCCCGGGAAACTTTGTCAGCACACAACTTACTCGGGAGTGTGTCATTAAGCCCTATTTATCTCGTTCTGTCTTATCCAAACTTGCAAAGTGGATGGGCTGGAAGAACTCTTGAACAGAACTTTCTTACTTTCACTTGGCAGTAATTTAGCAGCACCACAAGGAGGCACTCTGGGTTAAAGAATAAGAGGGGTTTGGGTTTTTGTTTTTTGTTAAACAGCTGCCAAGGTTTGCATTCTTTCTATCTCTGCTAGGGACTCACAGAGAGAGATGAATTTATCCACCATCATGAAGGACAGCTGCCCTTACAGGAATGCACATGGTTGTCCAGCACAAAGTTCAGATGCCTGACCAAAGTCAGTGGAGAAATTCTCCTAGAAAGAATTTATGGAAGCAGAAGGCAGGGCTTCTCAAAGGGGGCTTTGTCCCTTTTTAAAGGACTCTTAAAAAATTTGAAAAAATTAGAATTGGGGGAAAAAGCATACAAAGGACACTGCCAGAGCCAGGCACTCGCTGTACTTACTCCTGTATTCAACTCTGTCCTTAGAGTTTCAAGCTAAGGTTAATAATCCCATGTTTGAAACATTACCCTTGGTTGCCATGGAATTGAATCTGATGTCACAAATGTAGCATATGATGATCGCTCCAGGATCAAGCACCGGATTTCATCAGGAAGGCAAAGGAACTTCCTGTCAAACTAGAATCTAGAATTTAATTGTCAAATGGATTAAGAAAAAACTCAGAAAAAAATAAGCCATTACAGTATACGACATTCAAGAGTCTTGAGAGACTACATATTTTTTTACAAATCTCGGGCTCTGGGTGCATACATCCAAAGGTGACAGCCTCATTTAATTATAACATTCTTTGGGGGAAAGAGGGGGGCGCTAGATTTGAGTGCAACGATCACTACCTCTTCTTTCTTCCAGACTGATGACAGAATTACAAACAGAGATGAGCAAGAGGTTCTAATTAGAAGCCTGCTGGAAGGAAAGCAAAATCTTCTGCATTTGCAACATTTAGGCTGAATATGGAGTTTATATGACAATTTTAAATAAGAAAAAGATCTTCTAATTAGTTGAAAACATTCATCTTTCCTAGTACCATATTTTAATCCTCTCTGAATTTCTGATTATTTTCTTACCAAACACAGAATAAGGAAAACTTCTTGAAAGTGTCTATAAAAATCACATTTGGAAAGGCAATACACTAATTATAACACAATAGACGATTTTCCTCCCCTTCCTTAAAATAATGTGGGAAATTGGCCAAGGGTGGGAACAGCTCGACACATAAGCAAAATTCCACCCAGAAAATGCGGGGATTCCAAACGTTTGGTTTTAAATATTAAGAAATGCAGGAGCTTTTATTGGCCTTTCACAGGATCCAAATTTGGAGTAATGATAATATTAATAGCAGTAAAATAATAATCATATGGCTGACATACAAAATCAGAAATCTTATAGTTCTATTTCTATTGCAAATGAGGACCCTGAAACGCAAAGTGGTGAATTTTCTTGGTAATATTTGTTTTTTATACCACAAGATGGATAAGGTGCCCGGCATCTTTCAACTACTGCCATTTTTGCCCTGAGGATGAATTTAACTACTCTTTACCTATGCAATATATATATTTTTTAACTTGGAAAAAGACTAGGTAGAAACAAATATATAAAACACAATGAACTCCACACTGCCTGTAGTTATTCTAATTCTAAAACTTAAACTGAATAAATTCATAAAATGTTAAAGAAGGGACCTTTGGACTCATTTAGTTCCACCCCCGATTTTACTGAAGTCAATTGCAAGAAAGTCTATACTCATGTTTCAATAGAAATATTAATTTTAATATGTTTTTTGTTTTTTCATTTAAGCCATATACAATTGCTCACAAGCTGACCTGATATATCATCTATAATTTCCATGGAGTATAATTATTATTAATTCAATTGGACAAACATTTGTTAAGTACCTAACACAGGAAAGGCATCGGACTAGGAACTGGGGACACAAAAAAGACAATAGTTCTTGCCCTTCAGGGAAGAGGATGAGAAACACCAAGAGTTTTAGTAGTAAAAACAATGATGCTTTACTGTAATTTAGATATTTTCACATAGAGAATCTCGACATTGCTGTAATTTCAGTGCTGTGGGACTTGTAATGAACAGCAAGGTACAAATGGGAATTTCGCCAGCTCCTTTATCCATCCAAACATTTGTTAAATGTCTATAGTGTTCGATTCTTTGCTGTGTGTGTTGGGAAAGGCCAAGGGGAAGAAACCCACAGTCCTTGCCCCAAAGAACTTCCCAAAAGCAAGACTTGTTCTTGTGAAGGAGAAAGGGTCAAAGAAAGATGTCTTCCACCAAGTGCATCAGCATCTTAAGGTTTTCATCCCAGTATCCCAAACAAAGAGAGCTCCAAAGGGGGAAAATTATATGCTACATTTTCCTGTCGCTTTGATTCAATAAACATAACACTCTACCAGGGGCGATGGCTTTACTAGGTACGAGTATCCAGTGGAGAACAACCCCGTCCCTGCTCCCAGGAAGCTTGCAATATAAGTGGAAACCGGGGAAGGGAGGAGATGCAGGTACCAGCATCTTGCTGCATGAGGAAGTGGCTCCTTGAAAGATTCCAACTGATGGAGGCAAGGAGGGCTTAGTCTGAGGGAAGTGGTCAGAGACCAAAGAGGGTCATCCAGTTTGGATGCAATGGAACAGCTATTAGTTCGCTTTGGATGGAATGCAGTCTGTGTGAAAGGGAGTAATAAGAAATAAATCAGGAAAGGTAGGGGGTGGTCAGGCAGTGATGCAGGGTCTTGACTCTCAGGTTGAGGATATTGCTTATTTTCTTCTTACAAGTATGAGGGAAGAAACTGAAGACTTTTAAGCAGGAGAATAAATGATGTGGTCGAGCTGTGAATTTGGGGGATGACTGTTGGTTGTAGGAAGGGCATCTGTGGAGGGGTGGGTATGAAAACTGGGAAATAGAAAGAGAAAGCTTGACACAATTTCTAGAAGAGCATCGAAGACTTGGATGCTACCCTATTTCAGAGTCTTCTTAGAATATTGGACTGGGAGTAAAGATATCTGCGTCTGAACTTAGATTGCATTGTCGGGCAGATCACTTCATTTCTCTGAACCTCAGTTTCCTGACATGGAAAACGGGAAGGGAGATAAGACCATCTGATAATAAAATGTTTATTTAACTGAAAGCTTTAAGAATTGGAGTATTCAGCTAGGAGTAAGAAAAGACCCATGTTCCAAACCCTGTCTCAGACACTTAGCTGTATGATCACATCTAAGTCGTTAACTTCCCTGAACCTCAGTTTCCAAATCTGTAAAATGGTGGAGATGATAAAACATAATTTACATGGATGTTATGAGACTCAAATGCTTTAAAATGGTAGGCAAACTTTAAAGCATTAGACGAATGCTAGTTATTATAAAAATAATTATAAATTCAGATTCCAGCTGATTTCTTTTTTCGTTGTAGCAAGTACAGAGAAAAAGTCAAGGGAGAGGAATTTACTCTCAGGCTATCAAATTCATTATCAGCAAGAAAACTTTGCCCAATCCGTGGGAGCAATTTGCATTCTTGGTGTTTCCTTTATTGCTAGACAGACCCCTGTATTATCTACACTGGAGATCACAGACAACCCCCTCACAGGCCAGCTGTTCAGGAAATGTAAATATAACCAAGCCAATGCCAGTCTGACCTCGTTCATTAATAACGATGAGCGCAGCCTGGGTTCCTGCGGCCACTTCGGTGGCTGTAGCATTGGTTCCCATTAACCTCCGGACTGCTGGCGGCCACAGGCTAGGCGGCCGTCCCGGCTCTCTCTCACAAGGCATTTTCTGGGTTTGACCCAGTCCGTAAGCATGCTGCTTTTTCACAAAATAACGTCCTACAAAAAGACTGCAGGCCGAGAACTCCCTCCAATGTTTCAATTTCAACTTGACGCATTTAGAGGGCAGAAAGAATCTTGGCTGCTTTGCAAAAATGTGATTGGGATGTGTTGATGTTACTGGAACTACTATTACTTTATCAGGAATCTCTTGTTTGTAACTGGTTCTGAAGATAATGAAACTAGGGTCCCTCCAGTTGCCCCCTTTACACAGGTTCTAATGTGATCAGTCACCAATTGGATATCGATTGACGGGGTTGGCCTTTGGTGACGGGCCAGGGGAGCCGTTGCTGACATCCCTGCTTTGGACCCCACGGCGATAAGACATCCTATTCACAAGGCTTAAAGTTCAGGCAAGGAAGGCTTTGTCTAAATTTCCATTATTTGACTAACCAGATTACAAGGGCCTGGTGAGTCCAAACCACGGATTCCTAACCCAGAAGTCAAAGCTGGGCTGTGGTCCACCTTAACCTAATCTGAACGCCAAGATTTATAACGTCCCCTCTCCTCCATCATCACCATGAGCAACCAGAATCTCTGATTCTTAGATGACTAATTTCCTTTATGATTATTTTTACACAAAAAGAGGACCCGGAAAGCTCTTCCGACTCTGGTTCTGTGACATGCCTTATACTCTCATTTTAAATTAACACGAACAATTCTTTTTAAGTACTAATTTTTCTAGCATTCTCTACTGCTAGGCTCTGCGGCCTAACTAGAAGGATGTATTTGTAGTCATTTCAGTTGTACCCAACTTTCTGACATCTTTTAGGATTTTCCTGGGATAGGAACTGGAGTGCTTTGCCATTTCCTTGTTCAGCTCATTTTACAGATGAGGAAACTGAGGCACCTGCAGTTTAAATGGCTTGCTCTGGGTCCCCCTGCTAAAGCTGCAGCCAGACTTAACTGAGGAGGATGAATCTTCCTGATTTCAGATCTGGCACCAAATGGCCCAAGAGTAATGGATGTGTTAATAATTATAATTTCTGTGTACCATGTGAAGAAACTTTAACACGGCTGGCCAAGTGACTTCCCCCATCCCCAGCTAGGAAGTGACAAAGGGGAATGAAATCCAGGTCCCCTGGCACAAAGAACCCGATTCTGCTATGGGTTCTGACACCTACTAAGGATGGGAGCCTGCGCAAGTCATTTAAGCTTGCTCAGTTTTGCTTTCCTTATCTTTAAAAGGTGATAGGCACGGAGATATTGAGCTGTGATCGTTGCTTAAGGGATTTGGGCTCTCGTCCCTTCTATGAGAAAGTCTGCAGCCCCCTCCTCCCCGGGGAGGGTCATACTAGTGATAAACGCCCGAGATCCAGCTGGACGGCTCCCTGCACCCCAGACCAATCCTGAAGTGATGTTTCCAGATCTTGTACTCTCTGCCAGCGTAGCCTTTCAGATCCCATGTTCAAATCTATTCCTAAATAAGGCACCAGAGCAGGACATTAGTGGAGTGTTGGACAATGCTAATCCCCACCACTGACCCTCCATCTCACTGAAACCAGGGCTTCCTAAACTTTGCACGCAGGCTCCCGTTTCACCTGTGAAATTTCACGTGACCTTGGGTACATAAATATATAAAGTCGGTATACAAATCAAACATTCATAGAGAATAAACATAATCTCGCTACCGCCACATTGTCACGTGATCCCCTATGGGGTTGCGACCCACAGTTAAGAAGCTTTGTTCTAAAAAGTCTCATGTTTGTTGAATAACAAATCCCTTACATTATGGTTTATGGTCAAAGTCAACTGAAAGCGCCCTCTCCAAAGTTACTTACGGTCTCTTAACTGGCAAGTCTAAAGGCAGTATCTCAATCATTCTGCTCCACCTTCTGGCATTTAACGTGGCACTTAGCATATCATAGGCACTTAAATGCTGAGGAACGGACAGGCTGATTGACCTCTCTTACACTGCCATCTTTAGCCATCTCTTTCTGGGCACACTCTCTATTCCAGCTTAGTATAATGGAGAAACTATTAGTGGTACCACGACCTAGCTGCCGACACTGGGCACAACACACAGTCTCTCCATGTCCCAGTTTTCTCAGCTGTCAAATGGCCTCAATATCTGCCTCCTAGATCGGATTCCCCTACCTCTCAGACCATTATCAGTCTCTTCTGCATGATCTCGATCCATATTATGTTGATTAATGGTGGGTATAACTCAAGGCTCGGTGCTGGGCCCTTTTCTCCTTTCTCTCTTAGGGATTCAATCATCTCCAAAAGATTTGAATATCACCTCTATGCAGATGCCTCCAGCATCTACACATCCGGCCCTACTCTCTCTTCTGAGCTCCATTCCTATAGTGTGAACTGCCTTTTGGGCATTTCAAACTTTTTTTTTTCCTAGTAAATTTATTTTTAATTTACACATTGGTTTATTAATCATGTTGGGAGAGAAAAATGAGAGCAAAAGGGAAAAACCATGAGAGAGATTTTAAAAACAAAAAAAAAATTGATTTACAATCAGTCTCCACAGTTCCTTTTCATCTGGCATCTCCCAGGTTATCAATGGCTACAGCGGGAGCCTCTCAGAGGATGAACACTATTAGTTACTCACCCTAATCATTTATATGCACATAGTACTCAGGCTAGGGGAATCGCAGCACCTCATAGTTGTAAGGCCGTTGTCTCCCCTCACCTGCCACGACCCCCTCCTCAAACTTCCCTCTTTCTGACATGGGTGCGGTTCTCCCTCAGTTACCAAGTCCATATCTCCCTGTTATCTTTCAGCCCACACATCCCAGCAGTTACCAAACTTTGCCATTTTTGCCAGAGAGAATTTGCTCAGTAGCCCCTGTGCAGTTGCTGCTGGAGGTCCTAAAAAGTGACCAACACCAGATTCTACAGGGCAAGTGGATGGAGAGGGTAGCCTAATAGGGTCCGGGGCCAGGAACCGTTGTGGCTGTTGTGGACAAATTCGATGATGTTTGGCTGTTTCTGGACAGATGGAAGAGAGCCCATCTTCCTGCCCTCCTCTTGGTCACACATCCCTTGGGGTCGAGCTGCTTTGGGCTCGGTGCTCTTACGATTTCTTTTCTTTCCTTCAATCTCTAGCCACCAATGCCAGTTTCTGGCTTCAGAAAGCTTTACAGTCAGCCCCATCTGTAATTTCACAAAGTGGGGGGCACAAGAGCGTTATTTAACTCGAACACGAACACCTTGGCGTGGGACAGACTGGGCTGCAAACACATGGACGCGCTTTTCTGTGAAAGTATTGGGAAGAGATCAGCACCTCGCATTTTGTGAAACATAAGAAAACCCTTGGACCACATTTGCACTCCTTTCAAGTAACTTGTCCTTCTGTAAATCAGAAAACTTCTCGTTCTGGTGAGACAAAATAAACTGCCAGCTGATGAATGGGATGGCTTCTCTTCTGTTAGAGAGTCTCCAGCCTTGGCACTGGGAGTCAGAAAATCGGGAGCCAAGTGACACCTTAGGGCTCGTGATGCCAATTGAGCAGATGGAAAACATTACTGGGACAATTCTGGCCAAACAGTTGGATGCCAGGATCCCAGAGTGAAAAATGAATTGAGGTCAGGGGTCAACGCATTATAAAGCATGACAGCGAACGCCACTAGAGATGCTGTCAGGTCCTTCATGTGAATGATTTGGGTTGTCGGAAATTCTTCTCTGACGATAATTCCTTGTTCCGTTAGCTTTGGGAATATGAAAAATGCTATCTTTGCTGTGTTGGAAAGGAGGGCTCGATTGCAAACGGATGTCGAGTGTGAGTTAACTCTAGAGACATGCATGTTAAAAAAAACAAACAGAGAAAAGCCTCCTTCCTTCTTTTGGAGGATTTTCCTCCCCCCATTGAAAATGATGAGAAATAAGAAAGTGGTTAGTTTTCTTTTTTGTTTCTGAGTATGAAAAGGAGTCATGAAATATGGATGAATACTTGGAATGGAATAAATGAATTCTTGTGACCTGAGCCTAAATAAATCAAATGTAAATCTATAAGAAATTATGAGTTTTACAAAAAATCGACAGATTCTTCCTCCTTCAGCAGGTCCTTGCTGATTTCCCTACTGTAAATGCTCCCCCCAGAAAGATTCTGTATTTGTTTTGTGATATGTAAGAGGGCTTTGACACGTGCCCAGATCATCTACGAGGGGGAGCCCGTGTGGGAAACACTAGGACCTGACTCCGGGAGAAGACATTCTACATCCCCCTGCCATGTGGGCTGGAGCAGGCTTTTCCACTGGCTGCAAGTCAGATCAGGCTTTGTCTCTGTAACCACCAGACTGGGACAGCATCCCTTTCTAGTGGCATCCAAGGGCAAGGGGAGGTGGAAGTGAGGGCATTTTTCTCCAAGAGCTTTCCTTTTCCCTCCTTCTTTTTCACTTCTACTCATAACAAGTAAAGTCCCTGACCTGGACTTGGTGCATAGAGACCTTGATGGCAAGATTCCAGAATGGATGTTACAGCTATGAGGGAAGCCCCGTGAGACCAGGGTACTGGGACCCAAGCCAAAGGGGAAATTCTGACTTGGAACTTGGCGGAATCCTGAGCTAAGCTAAGCTATGAACCCGATCTCCTTCCCCCTTCAGTGACTCAGGTGGTGTAGGGGGATGGGGTTGGAGGGGATGCTTGTGTATTTACTCTTGATATGCTTCTTTGTAAAAGCTAATGTGATTGCTAAGTGATCAAATGAAACAGAAGTGTAGGGAACTCCTAAAATTGGAAGAAAACCATTGGCTGAGGCTGAAACCAATGGCAGAGACTAGATACTCCCCAAACTCTTTAAGCATACCGGAGAACCCGAGGGAAATGTAACACACCTGGTCTTCAGACAACAGGGGCTAGGATAGCCACTGTTACAGAAATAGTTTGTGTTTGCTTATCTGTGTACATGTTATGCTAGTAGGCTCATTATTACTCCAGCTGCTTTGTATTGTTATTTTTTTCTTTCTTTCTGTTCATCTATCTATCCATCCCTCTGTATATCTATCTATCTATCTATCTATCTATCTATCTATCTATCTATCTAATTACCTGTCTAATTATCTATCCATCTATCTATCTATCCATCCATCCACCTATCTATTTATCCATCCATCCATGTATCTATCTATCCATATATCTATCCGTCTATCTCTCTCTCTCTCTATCCATCTTTCTGTCTGTCTGTCTGTCTATCTATCTATCTATCTATCTATCTATCTATCTATCTATCTATCTATCTATCCATCCATCCATCCATTCATCCATCCATCCATCCATTCATCCATCCATCCATCTCTAAACCCAGCATCTGACACAGTTCCTGGCACATAGAAGATGCTTATTAAGTGTTGCATATAGAACTGAACTGAATGATCAGAATTTGTTGAGTTTTCTTAGGATTCCATGCAGGCATTAGAGAGAAGGAAATATAGAAGTGTGGGCCTTATTGTGTCTTTTTTGGTCACTGATACAGGCAATATTTAAATGGGGTGAGGATGGCTGAGTGGAACACAATAGCAGAAATAAATTGGTAATTGGACAATATAAATCCCATCTATTAAGTTATTACTGATTCCTAAATCTTCCCATATCAAAAAAAGTTAGAATAATATAAGAAAATATCATAAGCTTATAAATTTGGGAAGGGACAGAAAAGGCCATAAAGTTCAGTCATTTCATTTTAGAGATAAACTAATGGCGATCTAAAGAAATAACTTATCTTGGATCACAAAGCTAACAAATGTTTGAGTTGGGCTTTGAACCTATTTCTTTCTTTCACATCCTATCCACTACACCACAATACTGAGGGTATCCTTGATAAAGATAAGAAAAGAGAATAAAGAAGCTGTTGCACACAATATTCTATAGCAGATATCAGACAAACGTGTGAATATAAAAATGGAATGTACATAGAATAGAAAAGCCCAATATGTTTATTGTTTATGGACTATTTAAAAAGTGAGTGTTCTTCCGGTGAAAAAAATGAAGCTTTTCATGTGCTCCTCCAACAATACATTTTCCACACGTGTTAAAAGGGGATTCTTTGGAAAATAGGGTAATAAGAGACCAATTTGTTTGATCTCAATCAAGGCATAAAAAAGGAGGCACGCTTGCCAAAGGTGTATGGCACTGTCATGGAGGCCATCCAATATAGTCATCAAATGGAAGAAGGATTATCTGGGACTGTTGAAGTTCTCCAGATACTCTCATTTATGGATTGCATTTTGTTCATTCCATCAATCAACGAGCCTTCTGATCTATGTCCAAAATCACTTAAGAGTTTGGCCAGTCTATTCAGGAAAACTAAAATGAATTAAGAATAGCTATTGTTCAGATTATGTTATTGAATGTGGATGGAAAATCCATAAGGCTGATCTAAACATACATATCTTGGACAGACATTGTAATTATCAATC